>NC_052052.2:138277634-138394025 GCF_903992535.2 Arvicola amphibius | reverse complement strand
TTGATTTGACCTAATTGCATTTCTTGCGCCGGCGGAGTTCCTCTTATTCTTAACATTTTGGAGAGTACTTATCTCCTTCAAAATGAGATCCCTACTGTCTTCATCGTGGCTTGATGGCTAGTCCCTCTGTCAGCACTCAACATGAAAGTGCTTAGTCTTCCTTTTGCATCTAATGTTCTCTTTCTTAGGATCCTTTAATCAGTTCATAGGTTGTAATAGATGGTGGATTAATATACTAGTACTCACTGCACAGTTAGTGTGTGTGCGTGCATGTGCATGTGCGCGCGCGTGTGTGTGTGTGTGTGTGTGTGTGTGTGCATAGTTCATTTAGGGTAGAGCTGATCATTGATTGACTTAACTCATCTATCCACCTATCCACCCATTCACCCACTTCTTTTCTTTCTTTTGTAAGATTTATTTATTTGTTTATTTTGAATGCCACTGTTTTGCCTGCATGGATGCTAAGCTTTGTGGGAGGCGGCTGGGGATGTGAAGGCTTCAGAGGGATGGGAGGCCCTTAGGGTTCTTATCTTAGCTGATATTGTTTTATCTCTAAGCAGAAGGCCGCTCCTAGATCAATGCCTGACATGGGAATGAGTACTGTAAGTGAATGAATGAACTTACCAAGGATACAACATGATAAATACAATCATCAAGTGGCATCGTGACTTAATTTTCCACTCTGGCGCTGGCATTTAAGCCTTTTTGATAAAGAGAAATAAAAAATGGAGCAGCCAGACGAAGTATTTATTAGAGATAAATGCAAATGCAGTAGCGCATCCTCTGCGCCCTTGGATTAAGGCTGCATCACGGCAGACGTTCGGCACTTTTACAAATGAACAGCAATATTTAGAAGAAGTGCTTACGAATGAAGTCTTTTTCTTTGTAGGATGAATAAAACGATGACTGTGGGAACAATCTCTTTCAGCTTGATGCCTTTTAAGCATAATAGACATTTGTCCTCTCTGTCTTTGAACAGGGGATGATTTATTCTGCTTTCTACTGAGGCACACCAGTGTGGGTTTTTCTTTTTCTATTTTTCTTCCTTCCTTCCTTCCTTCCTTCTTTCCTTCCTTCCTTCCTTCCTTCCTTCCTTCCTTCCTTCCTTCCTTCCTTCCTTCTTTCCTTCCTTCCTGATTACAGTCTGCCCCACTTATTAAACATGTCTCCTTTCTCACTGAAGTTTCTTTACTTTTCCTTTTTTCCCCAGCTTTCTGGGCTTCTGCGTTTGAACCAAAGAACTGCTGGGAAAAGGAAAGGACAAAGCAGGAAAGTGAGCGGCATCTATTGATGCCTGCCCTAGCTCTGAGTCTGCAGAGCCCTGGAATGCTACTTAGCCAGACTCACAACTTGCTCATTCCCCTCCCCAAATCTCAACAGTGTTTCTACAGAGTCAGCTAGCTGTACAAGGCAACTGCTTCCTGATTCCCCAAACGCCATGCTCCGCAGCTTTGTCCTGTTCTTCCAAATACATTCATTGTCATCAACGGTCAATAAGAAGACGAAGTCAACGCACAGATCAGTACTGCTGTTTCTTATGTTCTTTTTCATTCTTCTTTCTTTCTCCAACACAGAGTTTCTCTGTGTGGCCTTGGCTGTCCAGGAACTCCCTCTGTAGACCAGGCTGGCCTCTAATTCAGAGATCTGCCTGCCTCCGCCTCCTGAGTGCTGGGATTAAAGGCGTGCGCCACCACCACCCAGCATTCCTTATATTCTTAATTAAGCCAATAAATACCTGGATGTCTCCTAAACATCTTAAAACAACACAGCAGCGAGAACAAAACAACCCCCAGACTCCTGTTCAAACATTCTGGGAGTTTTGAAGTCCCCACCTAGGCTCCATTCAGCGAACTCCGGTCTGAAATAGCACCAAGGCCGTGGAGGCCTGGGATAAGTTTCTGGTAGTGGCATCTCAGACCAGGAGTGCTTTTCACCTCCAAAGTTGAGACAAAATACAGCTCAGAAAGTTGAAGATTTTCTTTTGTTCATTCACTCATCCTTTAAGATGGGGGTCTTATCCTCTAGCGTAGGCTGGTGTGGAACTCACTCTGTAACCCAGACTATCCTCGAACTTGTGAGGATCTCCCCCTCACCGCCTCAGCCCCCCAGATGCTAGGTTTACAGATGTGAGTTATCATAGTGGGCTAATAGAGATAATTGTTTTTTTACCTATGTTTTAAACATTGGAGTTTGTACCTAGGGTCCATTATTATTTATCTGTTTATGTGCTGAAGCTGGGACACAGGCCTTCATGCTTGGTAATCATGTGCTCTCTAATGAGTGACATCCCCAGCCCCAAAGGTCCTTTCTCCAGTGGGGGACCGAGAATAATTCACCCTACCTTCCCACTGGTTTCTTCCACTAACTTCCATACATTGAGGAGATCTATGGGATACCTGTCTGCTGTGTAAGCAGGCTCTTTCCCATGCAGTGCCAGAGAGCAGAGGTGCTACCTTCTGTGCAGGCCAGCTACTGGCCTTGAACTTTGTGTTCTATTTTAAAAAAGGTCCACTTTTTTTTGGTTTTATCGAGACAGGGTTTCTCTGTAGTTTCTAGAGCCTGTCCTGGAACTAGCTCTTGTAGACCAGGCTGGCCCTCGAACTCAGAGATCCGCCTGCCTCTGCCTCCCTGAGTGCGGGATTAAAGGCGTGCGCCACCCACCGCCGTGCTAAGGTTCACTTTCTTGTATTCCTCCCCTGCCCAAAGGGCTGACATCTTGAGCCCTCAGACTATCTTGTTGGTATAGGAGAGATCCAGTTTTCGGGTAAATAGGAGGAATTATTGTAGGGCAAAAAATTTCTCCATTGCAGTTTTTTCTACTATTTGGTTTTGTTAGTTTCTGGCTAACGGACCAAGGAAGACAATTCTTTTTGGTAGGGAAGACCCTTCACAAGAAACCAGCAGTGCTCATGGACATGGTGGATTTGGTCTCAGTGTACGTGTACAGGTAGAGATTTATTTATGCATATTTTAATGCCATGGAGGGAAGGTGACCCTAGAAAGGGGGCTTCTGATAAAATAGAAATAGGGACCTTGGTGACATTCACCACACATAGCCAAAAAACGGCAGCGGGGTCTCAGCTCTTGTGGACACACAGCCCAAATGTCAGAAATCAAAAACTGCTAGTCCACCATTTGCTGCCTCGCTATAGGAACCAAGTCTGTCAGCAGCATAAACACTTGCAATCCTGCCCTTCCTAGGATGCATTGCTATCGAAAAGGGAGGTGTTAATTGCTTGTGCTAATTACAACATGATTGCCTTGCACTTGCTTTGCACTTGTAGGTGATTAAATTTTTAACGAAGCATATTACTTGGCACTGTTAGCACAGTTAACACATCTCTCTCTCTCTCTCTCTCTCTCTCTCTCTCTCTCTCTCTCTCTCTCTCTCTCCTCTCTCTCTCTTCTCTCTCTCTCTCTCCTCTCCGTCTCTCTCTCTCTCTCTCCCTCCTTTTTTATGCTTTGGGAGAAGTCCCACACTGCAGCCCCCTTCCCTGGCTGTGATCTGCTTGTTGTGTTTGGAACAAGCCTGTGTTTAAGCTGTCGGTTACAGGACTCCAGCTTCCTGCTTGGGAAAGAGCAGCAGCCTATTATGATCATACCCAGCATGATGGCACTGGCCAGATGCGAACGCAGAATTCACAGAGGTATTAGCGGAAAAATGAGGCGGCGCTGCCAAAGCCGGTTCCCAGCCTTCATTTAAAAACTACAGAGGCCTCAGCCAGTGAAGCGACGATGGTGTGGAAGGGTTGAGCGAGAAGGTTGAGGGATGACAGCAAGTTCCACGTGATTTATCTCTGCTTTCCAGCCCACGCTCCCAGCTGAACCGGAGCACGGAAAACTTGCATCTGTTCGGTGGGCAGCCTCGTCTCGTGCTTCCCACTGTGCACTCTGTGGAATCTGGGTTTTGTGTTTCTGCGCCTGCGTAGGCACTGTAGCTGGTTTTTCTCTTTCCCTAGGCCTCTTTATTCAGAGGAGCCTGGGAATACAAGTGTGCCTGGAAGAAAAGAATTGGATACGGCTAGGGGTTCCCACCCTGGGCCTTGGGGGTCAGAGCCATGGCGTGGAGTTAAATTGTCTCCACTGAAGCATGTCAGCAAGATAAACGCACCTACAGAGCCAGGCAAGTCCTGTGTGCAACTTTGTATGACTCAACTCTCATGACTTGGCAGTTTTTTTGCAGCAAGGAGCCCAAGACCAGAGTCTCAGGAGAACGGAATGGATAAAGGAAGCCAGTGAATCAGGCTGAACGAGAAGTGTCCGCTTGTCACAGGCTCCTGAGCCGATGGTAGGCTGGCTTGGGCAAGAGGCAATTCTCCTGAGGAACATAGCTTGCAACGCCAAGAGGGAAGATTCAGGGAGCTGGGGCAGTGTCTCGGTTGACGCGATGCTTGCTGCTCCAGCCTGAGGTCCTGGGTTCCATCCTTCGCTGTCACAGAGCCAGGAGTGATGCTGAGGCAGTCGATTTTCCATTCTGGTTCCCATCTTTCCCTCCTTCCAGGAACAGAGTAGGGACTTTCATTCACCATGTAGGAACATTTTTAAAGGGCCAGTGGAAACTTGAATGGGAAGGCCAGAAAGAGGCTCCCAGCTGACAGAGAGAAAGGCAGTGATCCAGGTGTAAGTTCTCGGCAGGCTCCAGGTGTCCAGCAGCGAGGTCATAAAGTGTCAGGACTCTGAGCTCTTGGTGGGGGGAGGGGCGCTCCAGTTGCTGGTGAGGAGCTATATAACAAGTCCGAGCAGGGCAGGGCCATGGTTCTCCCATCCCCAACAAGCCCTGTAGTTTCCTTGATTGTAGATGAAGCAGCAGACCTTAGTGCTTCATCGGGGTCTGTCCAGTCTTGAAGGTTGGAGTAGGTTCTTCTTCTCAGGACTCAGTTTCTCTGGCGCGAATTCATTCTTCTCTTTCCTCAACCAAACCGTCAAGGAGCTTGGGAGAACTGGCTGAAAGCAGGCCTGTAGCCAGAAGCTGGGCTGGCAGAAGTCCCGTGTGGATGGGTTTCTGTTTGTCACGGTTATGCTCTCTCCTCATTGCCTTTGCACCAGGGCCTTTGCCCTGATCTCTGCTTGAGCTATCCTGCTGCAGGGTGGCTCCTATCGATCATCATTGGGGCTGATTATTGTGAGTCATCAAATGTAGCCTGTCCCTAGCTTCCATTGCTAGAGGGGCTCGTCCCCTTTTTAAAAGTCATTCTCAACCTCCACTTATATGACAGTTGGGGTCCCCCTACCCCTATCAGTGGCATCTTCATGTAATTCCAGTATTGGGGAGACAGCGGTGGGGAAGGCAGAGACGGCGGGGGGAGGGGGGAGCGGTCCCCTAGAATCCTCTGGCTAGTCAGCCTAGCCAGACAGTGAGTTCAGGTGCAGGGAGATACCCCTTCTCAAAACTTAAGGTGAATGGAGCCAGTGAAATGGCTCAGTGGGTAAAGAAATTTGTTTAAGCCTGGGAACGTGAGTTCGGCACCGGAACCAGCGCAAAGATAGAAGAAAATGGACCTCCCTAAAGATTCCTCTGTTCCGGTGTTCTTGTGTTGAATCTCTCAAACGATTAAAAAAAATGACAGCTAATGACACTCAAGGCTCCATCTGGCCTCTACCTGCATGCACGTGTGCTTACTCGCGTGAACGTGTATGCTCCCTTTACCACAGACAGATTTAACTTCTGAGCTGGGTATATTCTTTAAACCCTAGGGAGGCTGAGGCAGGAGGGTGTAGAATTCCAGCCCAGCCTGTGGGTCAGTGTAGTTACAGAACACTCCATAAATAAATTCTGTCAGTCCAGGGAGAAAAATCACCCATGTACACTGTAATTTACACTAGCCCAGCTGTCAGGCGTTCGGCTCAGTAACAGCATGCACAAGTGTGAAGAGGTAAGTCAAGGGATTTGCTGATGGCGCTCAGGAGCTGCCTGCTGTGTCGTGATGGGGAGTTCCAGACCATCCTTGGTCCTGGAGTGTCCTTGACTGGGGTGCTGATCCTTACGACATAAAAATTAATGCCATTTTTAACTGTCAGCGTTGTGATATCCTCCCATTAAAAAGAAACGCTTCCTCGTCTAATGAGTGATTGGCTGGGCTTTCTCTCTCTCTCCCTCTCTGCTTTTGACTAATGAGTTTAATTACTTCCTTTTGCAAACTCCACCCTTCCCATCAGCTTTGCATTTTAGACTGCCTGGTTTCCCTGGGTTATCACAGTGAGGACGTTTGAAACTCAAGGCTGGGTGATATGCTAATGGGGCCATCCCAGAGTCTCTAGTCTGCCCAGAATGGAGAAAAAAAATGTGCATTGCCTGCCCACTTTATCCCAACATTGTAGATGTCTCCTCGTGTAGCAGGAGAGGGCTTTGGAGAGAAAAAACAAAACAAAAAACTATGGAGTGAAGTCAAATAGCCTGACACGTCCAACAACATTTCAGTTGAATTTTTAAAATATTTTCCACTAGACTAGTATGCCCAGGGTCTGTTGATGGACCATCTATTTGCAGAATTGAGCACCCAACTTATAGTTGAAATTTGTTCTTCTACTCTTCCGTTATCTTGGGGATGGCGGATCTGTCCATTTTTTTTTTTTTTTTTTTTTTTTTTTTTTTTTTTTTGCAAATCTCCACTCTTTCCTCTCTCCCTTTTATTTTGCTCAGGCTTTTTACTTTTCCATCTTCATTCCTGTCCTATAGCTTCCTTCCCTCCCTTCTTCCCCCCCTCTCTCTGTCTCTTTCTCTCTCTCTCGTGTGTGTGTATGTGCACATGTACGTATAGATGTGCTCACGTACATATAGAGCTTAACACAGGTATCTTCCTCAGGTGTTTTCCTTATTTATTAGTGTGTGTGGTGTTCGGGGCATGAGAATGCCACAAACATCCATGTGGAGATCAGAGGACAGACAGCCTTGGGTGTTGGTCCTCCCCATCCAGCTTGTTTGAGACTTTCAGTAATTGTTCACTGCTAGATACTACCAGGCTATCTGCTCCAGGAGCTTCCGAGCTCCTGGACTCTTCTCTTGACTCTGCCTTCCATCTCTCCACTCACGTTTACACTAAGTTTATAAGTGTGTGTTCTACTGCATCTGGCCTTTTAAACATATGGAATCTGGGAATCAGGCTTGTGTGCCAAGTGTTTGACTTTACTCAACCATCTCTCAAGCCGTCTATACTTTTTTTTTTTTTTTTGAAATAAGTTCTTTTGCTGAACCTAGATCTTACTCATTTGAATAGGCTGACAGAACAGAAAACCCCAGGGATCCTGACGTCTTGGTGTCTTGGAGCCTTTCTGGGGGGTTTGCAGATGCACAGTGCTGATGATGGTTTTTTATGTGTGTGCTTGGGATCTGCACTCAGGAAACCATGCTTGCATGGCAGGCTTTTTTACTGACAGACCCATCTCCTTAGCACTCTGGGGCCTGTTCCTACATTGCTACCTGCTCAGTTGTCCTTTCTGTACCCATTCATAGGGCAACTGCTTGAGGGGCTCCCTAGCAGCCTGTGGATTCTAGACTGAACTGGAAGAAACACCAATATTTTATTGTTTTAGCAATTCACTCTCTCATTCCCTCCCTCCCACTCCAGTTAATTTAAAAGTTTTAAGTTGTGGCAACTCTCACTTAGGAAATTGAGACATTAGGATCATCATAGGCTCAAAGATCAGGGGTTCAAGAGCAGCCTAGGCTACCTAAGATGCAAATTCTAACTGAACAGTCTCTGATTGGCTTGATTTTTAACAGCTGCAGTAAGACCCAAGTTTCTCTCTCTCTCTCTCTCTCTCTCTCTCTCTCTCTCTCTCTCTCTCTCTCTCTCTCTCTCTGTGTGTGTGTGTGTGTGTGTGAGAGAGAGAGAGAGAGAGAGAGAGAGAGAGAGGCCTGATTCCCTTGCTTTGAACACACACACACACACACACACACACACACACACACTCCAGGAGTTGCAGTATCTGCCAGCCATTCTCTTTGATGATGAGTGAGTCAGTTTTGCACTTCAGCAGAGGACTCAAAAACGTCGAAAAGGCACAGAGAGAGAAGATGGAGTGGCTGGAGAGATGCTGCCTGCCTCTCCCGCCACACCATTGCTTACACACTGCTACTTCCAGCTCCTTGGAGCTTTTCTGGGAAACAACGGTATTTTTGTTCCCTTCCCCTTTCCTCATTCTTCCATTCCTGTTCTCCCTCCAGCCCACCATCTCTTGCACTTTAGCCAGCTTCAGAATCTTGTGTTTCCTGCTTCCGTGATGATATCACAGGCGCACACAACATCTGGCATATTTCTTGTCTTTGCAACTGCATTTTCCTTTCTCATCACATTCCTAAATTAAGATACTCGTTATCACACCTATGGAACCTGATATTTGATAAAGAAGCCAGAAATACACACTAGATAAAATGCAGTGTCTTCAACAAATGGTGGTAGTTAAACCGAATGGCTGCATGTAAAAAAAAAAATCCATATATATATATATATATATATATATATATATATATATATCTTATCCTGCACAAACTCAACTCCAAGTGCAACAAAGACATCAACAAAGAAGCAGATACACTGAACCCGATAGAAGAGAACGTGGGCAATCACCTTAACTCACTGGCACAGGAAGATACTTTATGAACAACAGAACACTGTTAGCACAGGCACTGCGATCAACAATGGATAACTGATGAAACTGAAAATCTTCTCTAAGGCAAAAGACACCTTCATTTGGACAATTTTGCAGCCCTCAGAATGGGAAAAGACTTTTTAACAACTATACATAGAGGGCTGATAGAGGGCTAATATCCAAAATACATAAAGAACAACAACAACAAAAAAAAAAACCTGAACTCAAGAGAACAAATAACCTAGTTAAAAATGCGGCACAGATCTAAACAGAGAATTCTCAGTAGAGGACTCGCAAGTGATGGAGAAGTACTTAAAGAAGTATTCAACATCCTTAGTCATCAGGGGAATGCAAATCAAAACTACATTAATATTTCATCTTATACCTGTCAGGATGGCTAAGATCAATAAAACAAATGACAGCTCATGTTGGTGAGGATGTGGAATAAGGGGAACGCTTATCCATTGCTGGTGGGAGTGCAAACTTGTACAGCCAGTCTGGAAATCAGTGTGGTGGTTCCTCAGGAAGATGGAAATTGATCTGCCTCAAGATCCAGCTATACCACTCTGGGCATATACCCAAAGGACACTTCACCATGCCACCGAGACATTTGCTCAATCATTTTCATCGCTGCTCTGTTCATAAGAACTGGAAACAGGAAACAACCTAGATGTCCCTCAACAGAAGAATGAATAAAAATTGTAGGCATGTAGAAAATAATTTAAACCCAGCAATTAAAAAAATAATGAAATCATGGAATCCTCAGGTAAATGGATGAAGAACCCCTCCATGTCAGAAACTTTGAGCTGTGTATGACCAAAAGAGAATTCTGCAAATTACTTCACATGGCAATGTAGTCAAAACATAATGAGATTGAAAATGAATGAAATTCATGCCTTGGCAATGCTGAAGCATGCACGGGCATCCTGTATATGGCGGTTCTGTTGAACTTGTCTCTATTGGGTTTCATGGTCTAAGTTGATGAGGACGACTGACCAGGAAAATGTTGTACCCAGTTACCCTCCAGCCGTGTGTGTAAGTATGTATGAAACCGTCTCTCTATGTGGCCCAAGTGGCCGCCTTCAGCTCTCACTCCACAGCCCAAGCTGGCTTTTTAAACTTGAAATTCCCCTGCCATGACTTTCTAATTTCTTTAAAAAAAAAATATTTTTGTTATAACTTTTTTTAAAACAAAAACATAGAGTAGGGGAATTACCTCTGAATCCCACACCCTGTGCATGCATTAACTATTTAAAAGGTAATGAAATACTTCCTTTTTTTTTTTTAAAAAAAAAAATAGAGACTAGAATAATGAAACTTTACATTCTAGACCTGTGACGAATATTCAGGATGTTCCTACTCTTAAGAAGAAGGAAGCAGGCAATGCCATACATGCCTTTTCTTCTTCACAAGCTGCTGGCTGATCTAGAAGTTCATTCAGGATGTGTTACCTGGAGGGACAAGACCATTGCATTTATTGTCCTTGTGAGTGAAAAGCTTTAGGTGTGAGAGAAGAGAGCTGTTGTTTGTTACGCTCACTTGGATCTTCTGCCATGACATTCCACATTCCGAAAGACTTGTTAGGTTTGGAGAGGCGTGGTGCTTATAGACTGGGTTTTGGCGAACGGGCAATGGCAAAGTCACCTCTGTTCTGTTATTCTTGAGAGATTTAAGCTTTTGGTCTCTCATCCTAAAGGAATTCACTAACAGATACTGCCATCTTAGACATTTTGTTTTAAGAAACAAATACGATTAGGTACACAAAGTGCTTGACACCAGCCTACTTTCCTTTGATTCTGAGACATACATGATAATGTCTCTGAAATGTCTTGCAGTCAGTGATGTCATAGTTTAATTGGCAGTTTCTTTTTCTTGCTAGTTCACAGCAGAGAGGATGCTGATGAACAGAGTCTTAGGTTTCATGGAAATTCTGAAGCTGACTCGAAAACTTAATGAACATTAGCAACCAAGAGAAGGCTAATTTAGCTCCTTTGTATACTGGCTGGTTTTGTGTGTCAACTTGACACAAGCTAGAGTCAACAGGGAGGAAGGAGCCTCAGTTGAGGAAATGCCTCCATGAGATCCAGCTGTAGGACAATTTCTCAATTAGTGATCCATGGGGGAGAGCCCAGCCCGTGGTAGGTGGTACCAACCCTGGGCTGGTAGTCCTGGGTTCTATAAGAAAGCAGGCTGGGCAAGACAGGGGAAGCAAGCCAGTAAGCAACACCCTGCCATGACCTTTGCAGGAGCTCTTGCTTCCAGGTTCTGTTGGGGGAAGGGTCGCTTGTTCATCCCAGCTGCCCAGCCACGAAATAACTACTCATAAAACCATATTATTTGCAATACTGTTTGACTAATAGTTTAAGTGTATTTCTGGCCAAACTCATATCCTAAACTAACCCATCTCTATTATTCTGTATATTGCCACGTGGCTGTGGCTCACTGGCTAAAGTTCCCAGCATCTGTCTCTGGTGGCTCCCTGGCTTCTCTCTGACTTTGTCATTCTTTCTCCCAGCATTCAGCCTAGCTTTCCCTGCCTACCTAAGTTCTGCCTTGCTGTAGGTCCAAAGCAGTTTCTTTATTCATTAATGGTAATCACAGCACACAGAGGGGAAATTGCAGATATGCAGTAAAGATAAATCCAGATGGAAAAGAACTCTAAATGAGTCACAGTGTTGGATAAATGTACGTAGGCTTGGGAGCTAGAAGAAAAAGAATATACAGGTGAAAGTCCAAGAAAGATCCAGGAGACTATGAAAATTATTAAAACTTACAGTTTTTGTTTTTATCAGACTCATGGATAATATTTATTTTTTAAAAAAATCAAATTAATTGACGCAAAGAGTTAATATGACCTTACACATTAGTGTCCAGTTGATAATTAAATGTTGAATGGCATGTGGACATTTGCTACTTAATTAGACTTTGGGTTAAGTTGGTTGTTGTTATGTTTTCTTGTTGGGGTGGGGGTAGAACACTGGGAAATGAATCTAGGAGTTCGTCTCTGCTCAGCAAGAACTCTACCACTGAGCTACACCACCAGCTCTTCACATTTTCTTGGTAAAGGGCACACACAACTCACTGGTTGAAAGCCTGTTCTCTGTTTACTGTGTGTCTGGCCATGATGAAATTATTTATGCCT
This sequence comes from Arvicola amphibius, assembly GCF_903992535.2. Lineage (NCBI taxonomy): Eukaryota > Metazoa > Chordata > Mammalia > Rodentia > Cricetidae > Arvicola > Arvicola amphibius. Next base: position 138,382,294 of record NC_052052.2, on the reverse strand, counting down.
CTGTCTTATTTTACACATAGTCTCCCCCCTCAGGGGCTCTTGTGTTGGAAGCTGGGCCCTCATTATGACAGTGCTGGCAAGTGGAACCTGTAGAAAGAGGTGGCCTACCCGGGGGGTACTTAGGCTGATTGGAGGCACGCCTGTTTGAAGGACTGTAGGATGCAGTCGCTGCCGCGATGTGTGGCTTGTCCTTCTTATATGCTTGCTCCATCATGAAGCCTTCCAGGCGGCCCTAAGCAGGGCTGAACCGTTGGTACTGCCCAATCATGGACCATTCCCATAAAGCTCTTGAAGGGTAGGAGCAGGCTTGTGGGCATCTAGGATCAAGCTCAGTAAATGTCAGCTACTTGTGTTGTAGGAGGATCGCCTCATCCAGCGTTAGGAGGACTAACATGACCATTGAAACATGTGAGATATTGGAAGAAAAAAACAAATAAAATGTTCAGTATTTATGGGAGAGTATGGGGAGGAACCCCCCCTTTCTCTCTCTCTTTCCTTAATATAAGGTCTCACTGTGTAGCCCTGGCTGGCCTGGAACCCATTATGTAGATCAGGATGTCCTGGTCCACAGGGATTTATCTGTCTCTGCCTTCATTGTGCTGGGACCACAGGGGAGCACCAACATACCTACTGGAAGCAAATTTTCTTCCAACACTATTTTTCATATCTACAGAGGTGGTATTCATGACTCTTTCATGTCACCCCACCCCCACCCCAGTCAGATGACACAATTTTCTAACGCCAGGCCTAATACAAGTAGAGTTGAGAATCGTGAGCACATTCAGTGTGGCTAAAGAGTCAGCAAGGGTCTTGTTGGAAACCCTGGAATAATTAATTTTACCCTTCTGACACTAAGAACAAATTGGGCTTCAAGGGTTCCCTGTCGTGTTTGAAACCAGAGGCCAGCAAACTTTCTGGAAAGGGCCAGATGATTAACCAGCTTCGGGGAACATGCAATGTGTGTTGTAGCTACGCAATTCCACTTTCAAAGCACAAATGTATCATGGATGGCCAGGGACTGGATGGTGGCTGTTTTTCAGTATGCCTTTGCTTACAGAAATGGTGGTGGGCTGAAATTGCATGACTCTGTCTGGGGTACCCTGAGGGAGATGGAAAGCCGTAATGACTCTGACTTTGGACTTGTCTCAGTTGGGAAGGAGACCCTTTGCCCCTTGTCACTTCCTCTCTCCCCAGTTTATGCCCACAGGGTGTGAACTTTATTCTGGCGCATGGTGGTGGCTCAAAGACTAAAGCTTCATTCTCCGCTGGAGCACAGCAATGCTCAAGCACAGCTCGATGGCCCGGATCTTAGAATGGGGCATGTGAGCGAATACCGTTGGTTTAAAGACAACTGGGTGGTTAAGATCACACCCTGCTCTTCCAGAGAACCAGGGTTTGGTTTCTAGAACACACATCAGGTGGTTGACAACTATTTGTAGCTCCAGCTCCTGGGGATCTGACTCCTGTGTCCTCTGAAGACACCTGCACTCACCTGTACATGCGAACACACAGACATACACACAGTTAAACATAATAAAAGTCTTACAAAAGAACAGTTTCCCTTTTCTTCCTTACTTTTTCTTTCTCCTTCTTCCTCCTCCATCCTTCCCTCTTTCCTTTTCCTCTTTCTCTTTTGCCCTCCCCTACTCCTGCTTTTCACTCCCTCCTCTCCTCTCTCTCTACCTTCTACTTTCTCAGTGTTGAAGATTGCTAACATGATCCGCCATTGAGTTGTGCCCCAACCCTAATCTTCATGATTATGTTGATGCCCTCTTATAACACTAATGGCCCAGTCCATAAAAACACACTCTTCTTGTCAGGACAAGAAAATAGAAACTAAAGGAAGAGGTCCGGAATATTCCAGAGGCCAGGGCTTACTTTAGACTACAGTGACAGGCACCCCATGCAAAATATTTTTCAGTGGGGGATGGAGAGACAGCTGGGCAGGTAAACATGAGGACTTAGTTCCACCCCCCAAACTTATATAAAAGTGATGGGCATGGTTGGATGCTTGAAATACCCATTCTGGGGAGATGGAATCAGGAGGGCTCCCGGGACTCTCTGGTCAGTCAGTTTCATCTAGTTTTAATCAAGGTCAATGAGGGACCCCGTTTCAAAGATGGTTTAACAGAAGATAACTTCCAGCTTCGAGGCTGACTTTCGCATCCATATGTGCAACTACACCTATGTCCATTCATACACAGAGGCGTAAGAAGTATGTTCTTCACCAGCACAAATCTGTGACCTCTGAGGAAGAGGTCCAGTCTCCAGGTTCTCCTTCCTGGGGGTGGGTCCCTAGCAGAACTAATCTCTCTTTCTTTGTGTTGCAATTTTGTTTTGATTTCTCCCCTCCTGTCAATGCAAAGTCTCATTCATCACATCACTTAGAAATCCTCAGGTCCTTCCAGGAACTGGTCGTGGGTCCCAGTGATTACCAGGGAATATGGGGAAATGAGGAGGACTGAGCTTAGCTCCTTACGGTGGCTGTATGTCTTACACATTTTTAAAATATGGTGCCAAGTGAGGTGGCTTGTACCCGTGATTCCAGCACCTGATGGGTGGAGGTTGAGGTGAGTCCCAGCAGCCTGGACTACCTCGTAAGGTCTCATCTCAAAAACCAAAACCATAACCAGCCAAAGAAAAATGTGTTGAATAGAGTACCTGTACCCTCTCCTTCTCCCTTTATGGAGGCTGCAGCTGTCACCTCCAAGTATTTGCTGCCATTATTTTGAGGTCATGGCCACTGGGACTATATATGTTGGTCTGATGAAGGATTGACTTTCCAGTTTCAGAATCAAAATGAATCTAAGGTCTATTCTTTTGAGAGAAGAAAAATTCCACATGGACAGACTAAAACTCATCTGTGGTCTCAACTCGGGGCAGGGGGAGGGGGAAGGCAGGAAAGGCATCCTGGGCTGCTCTTTAGGGGAGCCATGTAAAGGGCTTTCTTTCTACTTTTGATGCGGGTTTGGTACAAGTAGACCCTGGAGCAATCTGATTATTTACTGCCCAGTGGGAGGAGAGACTCATTTCTAGGCGTCTGTCCTGGCAGGTGCCAGGTGGCTTCTTCTACTATTGCCTCAAGCTCCCAGAAGGATAAAGCCAGAGGGCCGCACAAGGCAAGCAGCTGGGCCTGAGCCATTCTTATCAGCAAGGCCTGTCCCAGGGGCTATGGCCTTATCGCATCTGGGGCAACCGGTTCTGTCACCACATTGCCAGCTGGTCCTTTAGCAACCAGGCGCATAGCTACATTGCAAGCATATCATTGATGCCTCAATCCGAACAGCCACATTATAATCAAGTTACATCAGCAAGCTTTATCAGGAAAGGCCTAAGGTTTCAAATACTTCATGGGACACCCTGATGACCTGAGGAAAAAAGTTGACTTTCACAATGGGCGCTTAGGTGGTTTTCTGTGCCTGAACAGGACTTCTCGGAGGAGATGGGATTCCCACTCTGAAACTGCTTCTTTTTCACGGTTCTCTTCTCATTCACATTCGCTCATTCATTCACTCAGCTGTCATTGTGTCCTCTATGTGCCACTCCTTGTCCTACGTTTTGTGGCTGTCCCAGTGAATGAAACTCATGGCATACTTGTCCTCATCAGGCTTATGGTGGGCAGTGGCACAACAAACTGACGAAATCTGCAAACTTGAGATATTTGAAGGTGCCAGGGAGAAAAACCAAACACGGTAAAGATGGGCAAAGAAGATAAAAGATGGAGGAACATGGGCAGACTGTGGGGTTGGGGGTACTAGATTCATTCCTAGGGTGGGGGAAGACTGTGGGGTTGGGGGTACTAGATTCATTCCTAGGGTGGGGGAAGACTGTGGGGTTGGGGGTACTAGATTCATTCCTAGGGTGGGGGAAGACTGTGGGGTTGGGGGTACTAGATTCACTTTTAGGGTGGGGGCAGACTGTGAGGTTGGGGGTACTAGATTCACTCCTTGAGCGGAAGAAGACTATGGGGTGGGGGTACTAGATTCACTCCTAGGGTGGGGGGAAGACTGTGGGGTGGGGGTACTAGATTCATTCCTTGAGTGGAGGAAGACTGTGGGGTGGGGTGGTAGTAGATTCATTCCTAGCATGGGGGAAGTTCTCACTGTAAGATCACCAGATGCCAGGAGCCCTGAAGGCACGTAGAGAGTGAGTTCTATCTCAGGGCAGGGCATTTGTGCCTAAGGGGAATAAAGAACGAAGTCGCCAGAGCTGGAACACTGTCACTAGAGCAGCTAGAGGCTAGTATGGGCAGAGGGCAGATCTTGATGAGGAGAGGAGGAGGACACAGTGAGGCTGAGGGGCCAGGGTATCCCTCCATCACTCAGCAACAAGGTGATTTGTGGAGTTCCTATTGTTGGCAAAGCACTGAATGCGGAGTTTGCGTTTGTTTGACAATGGTGTCTTGGGTAGCGCATGAGGCTCGGCTGGGTGGACACAGTTGAGGGAAATCTAAGGAAAGGCCTTACCTCTTCTAGTCACAGTACAGTTCTGGGGTGAGCTGAGTGACATGCTCGGACAGGACGCTCAGGAGGGAAGGTGCTAGGCATCTATTCCCATATGGTTCCTGAAGATGTGCCCTAATAAATAGGAAAAGCAGTTGAACTTCAGTTAGAACTGGTTAGGGTTCTAAAAAGCTAACTAAAATAGTTAAATCTGCGAATCTGTAGGTATTTCTCAACATGAGAGGAAACAGCCTAGAATTTGGGCCAGAAGGGGCAGTTTTAGGACAGACAACTCTGAGGAAGGTGAGAAAGGTTAGCACCATGGGATTAGCTTAGGGCACTTTTCTGGGTTTTCAAGTAATTGACAGGAGATGGACTCATGGGGGTAGTCTTACCCAGGGGCAAGACAGGTTTCACAACACATTGATAGTTGAATAAATGATTCAATTTAAGGAAAGTACCACTTTTATTATTGGGAAATATGGGGGTATGGCCTCAAGAGCAAGGTTTAGTAGCATCCTAAGCATCTCTAAAATAGGTATCTCTTTGTCTGTCCTCTTTGCTGATATGTCATTATTTTGTTACATGCAAGCACACTCCTGAGAGCCACCCTCCCAGCTTCTCTGTGCTGCTAGATTTCTCTGAAGCCCTCTTTGGCTCCCTGCTTTGTTTCTTCCCAGGGTCTTCTTACCATATGTAGGCTACCCAAAGTCTTACAGATAACTTGGCTTGCTCCAAGCTTAGCACATTGGGTTTCCCCCAAGAGCTCAAGAGGGCTGTGGCTACACACCTGGTGTTGAATCCAGTCTCTGGAATTTCTAGTCTGGCTTCAGGACCCTCATCCTAGGCAGAATATCTGTCCACAGGCAGGCAAGGGGGCCATCCATCTTGGAACTTGATTATCTGAAGTTGAAGGGGGTGGTCTTGGCTTCTTCTTCAAACCCTGTGTAACAGGTGTGCTTATCTCTACCTCGTGGAGTCAAGGGTCTGGAGACCTGAGTACACAGCTGATGTGAACAAGCTCCTCTCTTGAAGATGGGCCTGCGGTTTCAAAGCATGATTTTTTTGACATTGTAGTTTTCTTTCTCTTGCATTTTAGGAAGGCCTTAAACTCCGTATATTGTCAAGGTTGACCTTTAACTTCCAATCCTCCTGCCTCTGTCTACTGAGCACTAGGATTATGGGTTTGTACCATCACACTCACTTTTTGAGATGCTGGGGACTGGACCCAGGGCTCTGTGCATGCTAGGTCCGTACTCTACAACTGGGCTGCATCTCCAGTTCTTGTCACTTGCATTTAATTCATCAATTAATTCTCCTATGATTGGGCTGGAACACAGGGCCTTTAGCACATCACACAAGGACTCTACCACCAAGCTCAGCCTTTTAGATTTTAACATGATAATTAGTTTCGTTAATCAGATAATATGATAATAGCATAATTTCTTTAAAATTTTATTTTATTATTATCATCATTACTCCGTCTCTCTCTCTCTCTCTCTCTCTCTCTCTCTCTCTCTCTCTCTCTCTCTCTCTCTGTGTGTGTGTGTATGTGTGTGTGTAGATCAGAAAGCAGTTTTCCAAGAGTTGGTTCTTGTCTTTTATATGGCTCTGGGGATTGTACTCAGATTATCAGGGTTGTGCACCAAGCAGTTTTATCAATGGAGTCATCTTGCTGGCCCCATTTCTGTGTCAGTATTATTTCTAATGATATTGATGTATGAAACCTCTAGAGTAGCATCTATCTATACTGTAGTATATAAATATATGTAATATACAATATATACAATATATGCTAATACAACATATATTAGTATGTGTTAATCTATTAATATAGTCTATTAACACATGTTAATATATTAATATAGTATACTAATATGTGTTAATATATTCATATATTATATCAATGCATAGCATGCTATAAGGATGTAATTTCTGATATTCTGGGTAGCTGATCAAGAATGCAGATGTCCACACAGGCCACTGGCAGATTGTAGATAGCTCGGGGCAGCCTAATCTGGCATTTTGGCTTAGAGATCCTGGATAATCTCCTCCCAGTCTTCTCAGTTCTCCAAATGGAAAGCAGAAGACCCTGTCCTCTGCCTCTGGGAGCAGTGTGAATGATTGCCCTGTGACCTCAGGAATTACTCCTTGTGTTGACTCTTCCTACTGATTGTATTTGTCGCCAGGGCTAGGGCCTTTCCTCACTGTTCCTCTCCTTCCTGCTCCTCCCTTAGTTCTCCCTGGACCTCACACCGAGCACCCCCAGGTCCAGACAGACAGTGAGAAAGGCCTTTCTCGGTGGTTTCCCAGCATGCCCTCTTACTGCTGTCATACGGGAATCATGCTATGTGCTGTCCCTCAAGACAAACAGTGCAGCCTGGGAACAAAGGAACACAAGTGTGGCCTGATTCTGTGTTTCTAAGTTGTGAATGGCCTCCTCATTGTGTTTTACAATAGGAACAGGCCTGGTTGTTGCTCTTTGTTATATGCTCTGTATTGTAAATGCGGGCATTTTTTTTTTTTTTAAAATAAAATATCTGTTTCCACTATTCTCTTGACTTTGCCTCCTTGGCTTGTCTGCTGAAGGTAGCTTCTCAATTCCCAGTTGTGGATATTGTATTTCTAGTCTTGGACTTGGCTTTTCCTTGGGTCTGTTGCCTAATTTTCGTCCCCAGCGAATCTGCTGTGGCACTTCCGGATGACAACTCTGCCTACTGCAGGAGCCCCTCGTTTTTGTCTCGGCACTAGTGTGTTCTTAGCCTGTTCATCTCGGTCTTCGCCGGATGACTAACTAACCAAATAAAACCTGCCGAAAGGGAGTGTGCTATCAGATTTACGTGAAGCAGTGAGCCTGTGGGGAGTTGTACTGGGTACCCAAAGCAGGCTCCTAGGTGATGCTGAGTAAGTTTTGATTTGTAGACAGCAAACACATCTGGCTGCAGGGGATGGAAGGACAGTCTAAACAAGCCCTGGCAGGAGGCCTGTCTGAGTCTAACTTGAAGCAGAGGAGGAAGGCTAGATAAGGCTACAGACTCCAAGCCCTTCATCCAGCTAATAGAGTTGTGTGTGTGTGTGTGTGTGTGTGTCTTCTTTGCATGATGTCCAAACTCATGTCCACGAACTGTTCAGTTTATGTCCAGAGCACCAAATATATCCGTGTTCAGCAACACCCTTCTGGTTAGCATTCATCACTCTGCCCCGCTTGGTTGTTCTAGCTCTCATTAGCTCTGTCTGAACGCTGCATTTTGGAGGCCATTCTTCTCAAAGCAACAGTTTTCTTTGGTGAATAATGACTTAAGCCCTGGATTAGACCCTGGTTAAAACCCAGCTCCTCTGATTCCTGGTGGGGTGACCTTGGCCATGTTACTTAGCCTATTTGTGCCTCATTTCCTTTCCCCATTAAAAACAACACTGCCTGTAAAACTCTCAGCATAGACTTCTTGGTACAGCATAAACACAGGCAGCTATTATTATTATTTTTTTTTTGCTGTGTCAGAGAATAGCTGTGTGAACAATTAGTAAAGAACAACACCGAGATCTCTATGTTGGGTGGTTGGATAGACTGTGACAAACCTGTTAGCGAATTCCCTTTACATACTTGTGGTTAAAGTTCATGGCATAGAAAAAAAAACAATAGAAGTTGCAACATGTCATGATCCTTCAGAATGATACACAATGTTTTGAAATTCCCATGTCAAATCTGCCAGCGACAAGAATCTACGATCCTTTCTTCTCCTCCGTCCATTGGGAAGAACAGCTGGACACCAGGCCATGTGTGCTTGTAAACAATTATTCAATTACCTCGTAGACTTGTCTTCTCCAAGCAGAATGAACTCAGTTCTTTTAACCTTTTCCTAAGCGTGGTTTTGATTTTCTGTCCCTTTAATCATGCCTGTGGCTCTCTTCTGAAGCTTCTCCAAGCTCTCCACTTCTGTCTTTATGCTGTGTGGCACCCGGTGGCTCGGGATCCTCTGAGAAAAGTTTTCATGACACGGACTGTGACGGTATCATCTCTAGATGCCCTACTGTACCACAAAGGCCATTTTCAAAGGATCGCATTACATGTTATTTCCTTTGATCTTAACCCAGTCAAGCTTCATTCTTCTGATCATGATAATGCAGGGAGGGAGCCTTCCTCGCCAGAATGGAGGATTTGAGAGATTCAGAGGACTCAGAACCTTGTCTAGAGTTCCCGACGCCTTTCCGTATAATAGTGGCTGCGGCCGGCTGAGGTCATTGGCTCCAGTGTTCTTTCTACTGTGTCCGAGCTCATGCCTATGAACAATTTGCAAAGTACATGGCCATCTAAATAATTTTATGCTCTATTTCTCAATAACTATTTTTTTCCACTGGAGTTGGATTGCATTTTCTTCATTTCTCTCCTTTAGATCTTTCTTCCTCTGTCCTTTGATTCACAGGTCCCTCAGTACCCTCAGTACTCTGACTGCGAGGTGGTGAGCTAGGTCACTTGTGTTGAACGTGTCCAGTGAGTACGGCCCTTGGAGAGATGCTGTCACAGTTACTATTATTTCAAAGGAACTGATTGAGAGGGTTACCAGAAGGAGCCACACTGTGATGAGAAACTATTACCTGTAGGACTCGTTGCTTGCTTACTCTTAGACTCCATGAGGATATTGTGTGTATGAATGTGTGTGTGTGTGCACTGCGTGTGTGTAAAACGTGACTATGAAGTCCTCCAGCCCCTATCCTAGTGCTCCCTCTTGCTTGCCTGGAGCAAGAATGACTTCTCACATCTGTGACCAAAGTTTGTGGAAGAAGCAGGGTCAGGATTAAAGCCAAGGACTGACCTCTTTACAGTTGTGTTGCCATTCTCTAGGATGCAAGATGGCTGCATTCGGATGAGGCAAAGCACATGCTCATGCAGGATCGAGAATTCCTTATGAATCCCATTCCACCATTGAAGGAGGATTTATCATATATATATTTACTTACTGGGCAGGCAGACAAGTATGTGGGTTGCAGGACCACACCTGGTTCCCGGAGGCATGCTGAGCCGTGGAGACCGACCCAGGCAGATTAGACTCCCTTGAGGATCTCAAGACCAGTCTGTGAGAAGGTGCTTAAACCAGGTAGTAGTGTCCAGGCCAGAGGCTAGACTAGGAAGGTGGGGATGGGGTGAGGCTTGGCTGGGGGCTCTCAGTGTCTAGGGGCTACCATTAACTGGAACCTTCTCAAGCTGCTGCTGGATCGCCAGGCAGACCGGCCTTCCATCAGTTCATGGAAATGGCTATCTCTTCTCTTCCAGGCGGTCCAGATAGGAGCTGATATGGTCCAACAAGAAATTATGGTAGCGTACTGCTTCCCCGAGGCTGACATCCTTCCCTTCCATGCTCTCTTCCACCTGCATGCCCCGGTCCCTGTTGGGTCGACCATTGTAGGGGCCTCAGAGGCCACACAAGGCTGAAACTCAGAGATCAGTCTTGCACCAAAAGCCAGTTCTTGGCAGAAAATGCAAGCAACTCTGACAAAGATTTTAGAAAAAAAAATCTTATTTGCATACTAGATATTTAAAACAAAAACCAAACTGGCTAGGTGGTGGTGGCACAGGCTATTAATCCCAACACTTGTAGAAGCATGTGGATCTCTGAGTTCTAGGCCAGCCTGGTTTTCATATGAAGTTCCAGGATGCCAGGATTGTAGCAGGACATTTTGTGGGGACCGCCAATGCCTAGATAGTGACATGAAGATTTATTATTGATTATGAAAGCTTGTCCTTTAGCTTAGGCTTGTTCCCAACGAGCTCTTATAACTTAACGCGTTTCTATTAGTCTACACTTTGCCTTTCATCCATTCTGTGTGTACAACAGCCTCTGTGTCTTGATGGTGTCTCCCTTGTATGCCTAGGTTCATCCTGAGTTCCTCTCTTTGCCTGGAAGTCCCGCCTAACCTCTCCTGCTTAGCTATTGGTCATTCAGCTCTTTATTAAAGTCAATCACGGTGACACGTCTTCACACAGTCTAAACAATATCCTGCAGCACAGGACAGCACGCAGAAGCCCTGTCATGACAAAACAAAAAGGAAAACAACAACAACAACAACAACAACAACAACGTCCCCAACACAATGAAACAAAAATGAACTCCCTGGTTGTTTGTTTGGCTGAATTAACAAGTCAATTTAAGCATTTTAACATATTCTCATGCTCCTTTACAAAAAGAATGAAATAAAAATACCAAGGAAGGGTGACTGAGAAGTGGAAAGGACAAACTTGAGGGCAGTGTTTCCAAGACCTGTCATGGGTTACTCAGGTTAAGGGGACAGCAGGAGCGATAAACAAAGCAATCTCTCTGGCCTCCTCCATTCTGATTTCATCTATTTGAGGTGGAGCACTGCATTGATTTTATTTATAGCTACTCGGGTGACTTAAAGCTGGCAGGCTTGAGATGGAGGGATACGAGTGTAGGGAGAGGCTGGAGTCTGAGGGCTGGAGCAGGACAGGCTCCCCCAGTCCTGGCACTGCTTTGTTTGGCTCTGAGCAGCCAGCCCAGCTCTAGGGAGCCCTTAGCCAATTGGGGCGAGCCCAAGGGAGGTGTGGGTGGTATGTGGATGGTTAACCCGAAGTTTACAAGCTTGAGAGTCTTAGATACAAGTCAGGCTGCCCAGGGTTTGGCTCTGTTGCTGTGGGTTCCCCTATATTCCACTGCCCGGCAAACCTGAGACGGAGGCGCTTCTGGACTGTGGTGCTATTGGGAATTTTCCTGCTCTCGAGGGAAATGAAGTAGTTTGCCTATGCCCTGCTCCAATCCAGTGTTCAAACGTGAGTCCCAATGTGCTGGCATTAGAATGGGGCCTTTGGGTGGTAATAGGACTTGGAAGTGGGGCCTCAAAATCCAGCTTCTGGCCCACAGTAAAGGGACCGATGAAGTTCTCTTACCCTTATCCCACCATGTAAGGAGTGTGGAGAAGACAGTGGTCCAGAATAGGAAAGGAAGCCTCCAAGAAGCAGCCACACTGGCCACCCTGGTTTTGGACTTTCAACCTTCAGAACTGCGGGAAACAAATTTCTGTGGTTTATAAGCTGCTTTGTCTCTATTACTTTGCTGGTATCATTTATTTTTATTTTTTAAAATATTTATTTATTATGTATACAATAGCCCGTCTGTGTGGATGCCTGCAGGTCAGAAGAGGGCACCAGACCTCATTACAGATGGCTGTGAGCCACCATGTGGTTGCTGGGAATTGAACTCAGGACCTTTGGAAGAGCAGGCAATGCTCTTAACCACTGAGCCATCTCTCCAGCCCCCTGCTGGTATCATTTAAATGTCTGTCCTGGAACTCATTCTGTAGACCAGGCTGGTCTTAAACTTAGGGATTTGCCTGCCTCTCCCTCCCAAGTACTGGGGTTAAACATATGTGCCACCACTGCCTGGCTGGTCAACTATTTCTTAAATGAACTAGATGATAAGAATTTTCTGTGGTTCTTTCTTATAAAGGGTGAGCATACCTGGATACTCCCCTCGGAGATCATCATGAGTTGGGGGTATAGTATTGCAGTCCCTGTGCTGAAATGAGCTCTGGTCATGAATCAGCTTCAGTTTGGGGATTGGGTGGGTATGTGCATCTCCTAAGGCACCTGCCATCACACTCAACGGGCATTAGGACCCAGGAATATGTCTTCTTAGCAACTCTCCACCCCTCACCTCATGTGGATCTGAACTGGCTCTTACCTTCACTTCCAGAAATGGTGACTACGAGAGAATTGCTGTTTATTAAGGGTCTCAGAGAAGCCTGTTCTTGTCTAAGACGTTCTACTGGGCGAGTCCCCCCCTGCAGCCTGCAGGCTGCACACATCCTAAAATACATATAAATGGGACACATTTGTAGATTAGAATACGATTTCTCAATGTCAGAGGGTTGGACACACCTGAAAGCCTCTGAGAGCATTGCCAGCCGTTTCCACCACTGCCTGCCCACGTTCCTAGATGCTGGCTGGTGTTGAGGTCCCCGGTGAGGAGTGCTCTACTTCCGGCATCTTCTCATTCTCGTTCATTGTTAAGATTGTGACTGACTAGCCACACTTGCCAAGAAACCGAGTTCCGCTTTTCTTGTCAGTGGGGCAAAATGACATTATGTGGGTTCCCAGAACTCCTGGTTGGAGTCGTGATGGCATGCAGACATAGAAGGGCGCTTCATTCCTGTCTCATTTTAAATTCAAAGCATGAGTTCACATGTGGATTAGGTTTAAAGGGCAACAGTAACATAATGTCTTCAAGGCTACTATTTCAGAAGATGCAGACACGCACACAGCCGCCCTTCCGTGTTCGTGGGGAATTGGTTCCAGAATTCCAGATCTACAGAGGCTTCTTCATATGAAATGCTCTTGTAGTTGCCTATAAACAATGGTTTAGTGGCTATATATAGTGCAATGTTTGGACAGAGTCACAACACACCTCTCGATTACTTTCCCCACTGGAGTGACTTTTTTTTTTTTAAAAAAAAAAAAACAAAACCCCACAATATAAATATTGCTTTATTATTTCATTTAGGGATTAAATTATGAATATACAGTAATTGTTCATACTGATAACATTGTGACATTTCCTTGCATTCATATTATTTTGCTGAATTAAAACCCAGCCCAGTGTTAGATCTGCAGTATAGTCATTATATTGTGTTGTTTGAGGAATGATGAGGAGAAAACTCTCCATCTTCAGTGTAAAGCAGTTTTTAATATGTAGTGTTCTGCATCTGCGGATGAGGAACCCATGGATACAGTGGGTGAACCATATAGTAAAGTTTTCCACATCAGCCCTTGAGAGACAGTGATAATGTAATTTTAAATCATGATAAATGTTCACTCTTTTAAAGTATATTAGAGCCCGCTTCCCCTAGGACCTAATTCTCAGTGGGCCAAAGAGGACTTATCGGCTCTAGAAATTAAAACCTCTGATAGTGATGGAAACCTTTGGTGACTCCTAGCCTCTGATTTCTCTAAGATGCCTTTGCCGTTGCCTCTTTTGGAAGGGCACAGGGTCCTCTACAGAGATTGGTCACAGCAGCTCCTGCTCGTCCATGTGCAAGACACACCTTCCTAGAGGAAGAGAGAATTTGTTCATCCCCCAGTACTTAACACAACCCCAGTGGTCTGTATAATAAATTAACATCTTCCCCGAGATAGGAATTGGACAGATTGGCACAGGACTATCAGGATCGATCCTGGAGATGGCATAAAGTGATATTCATGATGACAATTGGATGAAGTAGAGTATGGCTCGAGAGAAATTGAGAAGGTCAGCTATAAAAACAATATATTTTATTCTGTTATATAAACAAGACATACCATTCTAGATGTGTTGTTTTCTTTATGGATGTTGGTCTTTTTCTTTATTTTGGTGGTGGTAAGGCTGTCACCCTGTTCTCCACCTATGCTAGAAAGCACTTTATTACTGAGAAACATCCCCAGCCTTGGCTGTTATTTTATTTTTATTTTTTGACTTTAATTTGAGGGCTGGTGAGATGGCCCAGTGGGTAAAGGTATTTGCTGTCAAGCCTGGTGACCTGAGTTTCATCCCTGGAGCCACCTGGTGAAAAGAAAGAAATGACCCCTAGAAGCTGTCCTCTGACCTCCACCTCTGACCTCCACATGCGTACCTTAGCAGGTATACATGAAGGGGCACAGCCACACACTAAATAAATGTTTTAAAAAAAGCATAAAAACTAGTAGGCATTTTTTTAAAAAAAGGAAAATGATGCATGATGCCTATGAATGCGCTCAAATCATCTCCCTAAGTACTTGAACTGAAGATAGTTGATTGGGATGCTGATTTTTCACATGCATAGCATGGAAGGTCAGCTAGTTTCAGCAGGTTCCTACGGAGACAGCTGTGTTGGATACTCTCTGTCTTTAGGATTCTCATGGGTGTAATAATTATTAATGTTTTTCTTATTATTTCTTACAAGTTAGACTCTGAGCGTTCACAAAGTAGATACACCGACAAAGGAAGTAACCGAGGCTCAGAGCAATTAAGCCCCAGCTCTCTCATCTGGCAAAAGTCTGAGCAAGCATGGGTGGGGACCCCAGGCGCACCTGCTAACAAGGAAGAAAAACCTCATGCTTCTCCCTCACATGGTTTTACCTTTTCGGAAGCTGTGAAATGGGATTCAGGAAGGAGAAAGGATGCTAATCCTTCTCTCCACCTAACGTCTATTTCCTGCTTCTTGAGGATTTAGCAAATGACAATTAATAATACAGCATTTGGTGTTTAAACAGTTTTTGCGTAGACAATACAATATTGATCTATACTCTGGTCCAAGTAGTCATGTTTGTAAGAGTCAAAGTCTGGGGAGCCAAAGCTAGTTCCTGTGTCGCTAGAAAAGGTGTTTGGGGGGCTTCTTTCTCTCATTTATCTTCTGAGAGAGAAGACGACAAACAGCACAGGTCCCGGGGTCAATGTGACTTATTTATCAAGGAATGTGAGTTATTTATTTATCAAGGAGTGGTGGATTCTGGGTAATGACTAAAATGCACTAGCAAGACCCCTGAGATGGCTCCGTGTGTAAGGCATCAGCCAGGCAAGCTTAGTGACCTGAGTTCTATCTGAAGAACCACATGGCAGAAGGAGAAGACTGACTTCTGAGGGTTGTCGTCCGACCTTCACTTTGTATGCTGTGCATATTTGCACCCACATTCACACATCTCACGAAGACACACACCACACACACACACACACACACACACACACAAGCTAAAAACCACAGAATATTATCACCTAACAGATTTATAGAGTCAGGAATGGTAGATCTGCCAGTTGTGTGCCAAAGCAGACTTGATGTGGCGTTGTCCTTTTTAGCCCCAAAGCCCGGCTGCCTGCACAGGCATGAGTCCTCTCGAGGACACCTCTGTTTTTAGTCTCGACCCCCAAAATTTTCCATTTCCTGGGTTGTAATCTTGTGTCTGTGACAGGGCAATTCAGGCAATTCAGTGTAATTGATTTGCGATGACTAAAGGTTTCTGGAATAAGAGGTGGTGGTGGGGCCTTGTGTATGTTAGGAAGGAATTCTAAGCATGGAGCAACGCCCCTAACCCTTCTTTATGATTGAGAGATGAACAAGATAGAACCCGTTTTATTAATTTATGGAAGACTTCTCTTGTCAGAGGATTCTCCCCCACTCCCCCAAGAGCCATCAGTTTGGGGGAAAGGAGGAGAAGAATGAGATGTCATCAGCCTCTCACATAAGGAAAAATGTAGGGAAACCAGGTGTGTGTGTGTGTGTGTGTGTGTGTGTGTGTGTGATAGTGCACACTTTTGTCTCAGCACTTGGGAGACTAGGGCACAAAGACACTGAGTCTAGGTTGCACAGCACAGTGTGACGTCAAGGCTAGTTGGGACTACACAGGGACACCTTGTCTTTAAGAGGCGGGGTGGGAGGGGAGGAGAAGAAGAAGGAGAAGAGAAGAGAGAGATATCGAACACATTGGTGAGATGGTTCACCGGGCAGTAGTGCCGCCACCAAGCATGGTAGCCTGAGTCTAGTGCCTGGAACGTTTATAAACGTGGAAGGAGAGAATTAACTCTGCAAAGTTGTCCCCTGACTGTCACATGTATGCCATGGGACATGAGCCCACACATATATATCCTAGGCACACAAAATAGTAATACTTGAATTTAAAAAGAACATAAAAGAAAACTCAAACACTAGAGAAAGAAGGAAGGAAGGACGGAAGGAACTGCTATACAAAAGGACTTCAGAACATTCTGGAACTTTCCAGGGAGGAGAACTGAGCTGCATGTGTGCTTGTGGGCTGGGTGATTTTTAAGGTGGAAAAGATGAGGCCCTTCACTCAGGGTGCTATCAAGTACAGTATTTTCTCAGCAACAATAGGACTCAAAAACCAATCTGTTGTCATTAGATTGAGACAAGGGACAGCTGGGGTTGGGAAAGAGCACACACGTGAGGGGCTTTCTGCGGGCTCCTAGGAAGAAATTTAATTTCAGAACACGGAATCACAGGGGCTGTGCTGGCTGCGTGTAGAGGAAGCTTCTCTGGGGCCTGCTTGAGATACAAAGGGTTGCAATCTCACACTCAGACAACCTCTGGAATATCTGTATTTTATTTTTCTTGAGTAAAAGCCATACACTTGAAAGTTAAGCCAGGTAAAGCTTAGAAAAGCAATCTTAAAAATCTGGTGTTATTTGGAAACAATGACAAAGGTCCCAGGGCATCTTTAGAACTCTCAGGGACCCCAAACAAAGACAAAACCAATACCCACCTTTACGGTGTATAGGATAATATTGGAAATTTGATTTTAAGTGTAGATATTGTAAGGTTCTGAAAGACAACCAAACCCCAAGCTAATTACTTGACTCTTTTATTTTCCATAGGAAAAACTGAGACTGTATCTCCAGAATGGGGCTGGGAGTATCCACCACACCCAGAGGATTAAGCCAGAGTCACCAGGAGAGGCAGCTTGTGAGTCAGAGGCCAGGCCTCTGTCCACACCCCATCTTGGGTCCATGGTGGCCTTTCATCCCCTCAAAAGCTCTAGACTATACACTGTCTGTACCAAATCATGATGTTTTTCTCTTTGTTCTGAAATTTAATTTTGTTTTATTGTGAGTGGGAGACGTAGGGTTCTAAAGAATTAGTTGCTTCGTTGGTTATTCCCCATGGTGTGAGAAGAACAGACAAAGACCGGAAAGAGTAATTGGAACACAACTTGGTTTCAAAAACACTTCATTTATTATTCCTCGACCGTGGGACCTTAGGCGGTACAGTTCTCTTAGTGACAGATTTCTGGGTCCAAAACTCGAAGTTTGAATTACGTGAGCTTCAGCTTCTCTCCTATCTCCAAGGGTCCTTCCCCAAACCTGACAGGAGATATGCTGAGTGCAGTCAGGCCTTCATCTGCCATGGCCTCAAGGGCTCAACAGAAGATCAAGTTCTTTATCCTTAGGAGGCATCACCATTAGCTGGATAGAAAGGAAGACTGGGGAGGAAGGCACTGTGTCTTCATCAACTCTAGAATGTGGGAGGTTCCTTAGTGCAGATGGGATTCGTACATTTTCATCTTTCAGAATCCTCAGGGGCACTGTACCTCTACCCCAGTCTCTCTTTAAGCTTTAGTTTTTCCTTACAGAATCAATAATTTCAACGTTCTCCCCTTATCAATCCTTTAATCTCAAGTACTCATTCGCAGAATGATTTCTAATGTCAATTCACGCCGACTGTCTCAATTTCCAACCCGGCCTTTCCCCTTGCTCAGACTACTGCTTTAATTCGGCTTCCTTTTGTGTATTATGTGCCCAGCTTCTCCACTGCTTGATTATACTGTGTTGTGTGTGTGTGTGTGTGTGTGTGTGTGTGTGTGTGTGTAGTTAAATGGGCTCTAGCAGCAGTGAGCAGCCAGTGGTCACTTATGTGCTGCTGGTGGCTGGCAGTCTGCTGTATCTTTGACTGCTCTTGAATGATAGCCGCAGGAATCACTTGGTTTCCCAGGAGTCTTAGGGAAACTAAGATCTTTTCTGCCCAAGGATGACTATGTGGCTATGTTTTTATGACCTTTAGATGTCCCTATTTTATTTTAATGTTTTGTTTTTTCGAGACAAGGTTTTTCTACATAACCCTGGCTGTCTTAGAACTCACTCTGAGGACCAGGCTGGCCTCTGCCTTCCAAGTGTTGGGATTAAAGGTGTGTATCGCCACACCCAGCTCAATGCCTTTATATAAAGCTGTGGTTACATGTGAGAGACAGTATTTAGCAAATTACAAACTGTAACAGCTTTCAAAAAAATCTAAATAATCTTAAGAGCCTTGGAAATGTCTCAGGTACTGTACAGGGTCCTGATAACTCTTGCCAGGATTTGTATCGACAGAGAGCAGTAGACAAGGCAGTACCTGAGCTGAACATGGCTGGCCTTTCTGAAAGTGTGTGTGTTGTTAAACTCCAGCAGAGGAAGGCTCCAAGTGTTTACCAATGTTGTTTTTAATGCAAGAGAGTTATTCAGCGAAAGACATTGTGCTTTGGGTTTCTGATTAGATCATAGAAGTATAAATATCACAGCACTTTTATGTGTTTGCAGGATGTGAACCAGCGAAGTTCTTTCCTCTGACCCTTTCTTTTTAATACAAGCCTGTTTAGAGAAGCGTGCCATTTCTTGCCACTGTGCTCGCTCGGGATACAATTCTCTGGTTTGCATCATTTGAATAAGCAGAAGGTTTACAGATCAAGTAAAATTTAAAAACAAAACCACTAACCTCTACAGATCCCGCTCTGCATCACTGAAGGCTGGGAATGAAGGCTCCCAGGAGGGCTATGGGGACAGGGAAGGTAAACCCAGCTCCCTGGCGTTCCTGTCCAACAGGCCTCCCACTTCACAGCCTAGCAAGCTCTCCTTTAATAATGGAAGTGTTAGGCTCCTCAGCTGGGTTTAAGCATTTAAAAATATAATGGTTTGCATACTGTGCAGCGATTTGTAAAATGTGAATGCCTACAAAAGCCGTGGTTACCCAGCATAACATTATCTTATTTTTAGTTACACAACCAGTAAAACAGCTGGAGGTCTAAAATCATGGCCTAGTACTAAATGCCTTACTACATTTTATCCATGCAGTAAGGGCCTGTCCTTTTCAGCGAGGCGATGGGAGAAAGTGGAGTGATTACTGGCAAATTAACACTTTCAATTTTAATAGAGAATCAAGGCCTACATCACAGCACTGGAATTAGAATCCGTGCCAGTTCGTGATTGTGCAGTACTGAGTGCGCGTCAGATGCACAGCAACGGGAGGCTGTGTTCGGTCATCAAGCCCATCCTTATTCATCAGCCGGGAGGTGATACCTATCCGGCTCTACGGAAGAAGTCACAAGCAGGCTATTTCACCCCAAGGCTTCCTACCATAGTTAAGGGAGTCATCTGGGCAACCATAGCAGAATACAACAGGCAGTTAGATGTGCTTGCTTCTGCTTTCTTTGTAAAAACACAAAGCGATTTGTAACCTCCTGGCCCTTGTTATATTTTAAACCAAGCTTTTTGGCACAATCAGGGATTTTTCTGTTACCAGATCCAGAGAACGCTGTATTTTGTCACATTAACATACCGGCGGGGACTTATTTGACTACAAAACAGCAATTTCATAAGTGTGAGTCAAGATATTTCACCAAGGCACACAGACACAGACACAACATCTGTGTATTTGTAGCTTAGACAGCTGTTTGTTTTAAAGATGGTGGGCTTGGGAGAGACAAGATGGTTGAGTGGGTAATAGTGTTTGCCACTGAGCCCGATGGCTTGAGGTTGATCCTTGGAAATTGCACAGTAGACGGAGAGAAACAGCTACCCAAAAGGGGACAGGTAACCTCTGTACCCTCCCTCCCCACATACACACAATAAGTAAATAAATACATGTGAAAAAATTTAGGAATTGTGAATTTAAAACAAGTGTTTCTGAATTTTAGCTGTGTCTTAAAGGTGTGTAGCTGGACTTTCTTGTTGGACTTTCTTTGGCAAATTTCCCAAAAATGACATGGAGACTTCCGATTAATTATGAAAACTTGGCCTTTAGCTTAGATTTGTTCCCAACTAGCTCTTATAACTTAAATTAATCTTTTTCTACTGATCTACGTTATACCACATGGTACTTATCCTCCATAATATACATCTACTGTGGGACAAAGTTCTTGTACCTTATCACTTGTATTGTTTTTAATAAAAACGCCAATTGACCAGTAGCCAGGTAGGAAGTATAAATGGGGTGACCAGGTAGGAAGTAGAGGCAGAGCAATGAGAACAGGAGAATTCTGGGAAGAGGAAAGACTCAGTCTGCAGTTGACACAGAGGAAGCAAGACGAGAATGATTCACTTATAAAAGGTACCAAGCCACATGTGGCTAACATAGTCAAGAATTATGGGCTAATTTAAGATGTAAGAGTAAATAAGAAGCCTGAGCTAATAGGCCAATCAGTTTACAATTAATGTAGGCCTCTGTGTGTCTCTTTGGGACTGAATGGCTGCTGGAACAGGCTGGACAGAAACCTCTGTCAACACCCGTCTTACTTCCTCAGTCTCTTGCTGGGGTTCTCTTTCACTCCTAGATTCATTACCAGTTTCTCTTTCTCCCTGGAAGTCCTGCTTATTCTATTCTGCCTGATTATTGGCCATCAAACTCTTTATTAAACCAATTGGAAGGTGCCTTTCACACAGTGTGATCAATGTCTCTCAATGGAAGTGGATAATATAAGTAGATAGCTGTGTTTTGCACCTGTTATGTTCCTAAAGGCCCATGTTAAGGGCTTGGTTCTCAGCTCAGTTACAGCTTGGAAAGGCGTGTGATTTTTAAGAGGTGGGACTGAGTGGAAGTTCTTATGTTACTGGGGTATGTCCTTGAAGAGATCCTGCTTCATATTCTCTCTCTGTCTGTCTTTCTCTGTGTCTGTCTGTCTCCCCACCCTGACCCCCAATCAACCATAAATTGCAACTTAGTTCTGCACACATTCTCTCCCATAGCTGTGCCATAAGCTTTATAGTAACTAACTGACTGTGGACTGAAGCCACCTGAACTGTGAGCCAAAGCAAGCCTTTCTGCTTAATTACGTTAGGTATTGGTTGCAGGGATGGAATGGTGACTGATACAGGGCAGTTCGACTTCCCTTATACACTCCACTTTTGACTCTCCCAATCCAGGCTGTAATATAACCAATGCAGACAGTCCTGCCTGACAGCAGATAAATCAATGACTTTTTGACTTTATGATCATACAATGATAAACATAAACATTCCCTGGAAGCCAGGGCATTGTGATGTTTGGATCTCACCTTTTCCCCAGGCTAGCAATACAGGGAATCTTTTCTTCTCTTATGGCCGGGCAGCATCAGGGACCCACAGTTCTCATCAGCCATTCAGGCACAATGGGAAGCAGCTGACGTGACAGCTAGTTGTGCAGCTAAGCTGGTGTGTGTGTTGAGTTAGCTGGATTAAATGAGTTTTTACTTATGATATTTTAAAATAACAGATGGGCTAGTGGGGAAATGGGCATAAAAGCACCTTCCCTGCATTTATTGATGTAAATCAAGCCACACAGAGACAAGCACTTGGCAAGCCCCACAGATCCTTTGCCGAAGTCAGTCATGTAGTTGTTCAAGGAAGGTGTCAAGTTGCTGGTGACTCTGTCTCCCTTTGGGCACCTGTTTCTATGCTACCCTCTAACTGTTGTCATCTCTGGGGGTGATTTTCCCTCTGAAATACTAAATTCACCCATCTCCCTTAACTATAGACTTTTTTTACAACTCAGGCCATCACTTGCTTGATTGCCTTGCCTTTGAGACATTCACTGCCTCTCCTATTCAATTCCCCCCTTTCCCTGAATTTTTTGCTGTTATAAATAGAATCCTTTAAAATTATCCTTGGCCTAGTGATATGGCTCCATAGGTGTGTTGGCTATTCTTGGTTTTCAGCTTGATTACATGTGAAATTAACTAAGACCCCCAAATAGGACATACCTGTGAGGGATTTTTGCTTAATTTGAAGTGGGAAGATCCACTTCTAATCTCGATCTTGTAGCTGGGAAGAGATAGTATTAATCTGCATCTCTGAGGTGGGAGGACCTGCCTCTAATCTGGGCCATGCCTTCCAGTAAGGAAGCTTATATGAGGATATGAAAGAAGGAAGTTTTTGCTTTTGCCTTTTAGCAAGTCTATTACTTCCCTGGTATAGAGCCTCCTTCTTTGGGATTCTGGAGTATAGTAAAGGCCAGCTGAGACATCTAGCCTTGTGGAACGAATGACTACTGGATTCTTGGAACTTCCATTCATAGGCAGCCATTGTTGGATTAGCTGGACCCCAGAACTGTAAGTTATTCTAAAAATTCCTCTTTCTCTCTATATGGAAAGATTCTATAAATTCTGTTACTCTAGAGAACCCTGGCTCATCCAGTAGGTAAAGGTGTTTGCTGTCAAAAATAATGACCTTAATTTAATCCTTACGACCTACATAGTGGAAGGAGAGAGTCAACTCCTGCAAGCTGTCCTCCTACCCCCTAACATGTTCCATTGCATGCCTGTACCCTAAATAACTAGATGGAATAAAAAGTATCCTTGCCGCTGCTGGTGTGACTAGCAGGCTGTGAACCTTTCCAGTTATCAAATACTCAACACTTCTGTTGCCCATTAGTGCTCACTATTTAGCACACATTCTGTGGCTATTACTAAAGAGAAAGACGGTGGCATTTTTAAATATAATATGTTTGAAACACTTCTTGTTTTGTTCTCTTACTGTACTTGTGAGACCCTCTAGTACAATGATGAATAAGATGCCTGTCTTTTTGTTGATTTTATTTTTTTTAATAAAAATGCATTGATTATTATTATAACATTATTATTATTACAACACACATGAGCATGTGTGTGTATGTGTGTTTGTGTATGTTATGTAACTGTGAGCATGGGCCTACATGTGCCTCATGGAATGTGGAGGTCAGAGGACAGTTTTGTGAAGTTGGTTTTCTCCTTCCACAGTGGGATCTAGGGACTGAACTCGGCTCATCAGGCTTGCGCATCATGCACTTTGGAACTTTAACATGTGAATCTTCCCCCTGGCCCTCTCCCCTTTGTCAGATTTGAAACCCAGTTTTCTAAGTAGTGCTTAATAGGTTGCCCTGCCAGGAGCCTGGAAGACAGTAGTGTTGAGAGCAAGACTCTAGAGGTTTCTGAGGGGAACAAGGTCTCTATTAGTGACTGGGTACAGACCATTCTTGTGTTATTCTGGCAGAGTATCTGACTGCCTTCTGCCCTTGTCCTAAGAACTTGCCTGACGCTGAATTAAAAAATAATGGACTAATTTCTTTAGTAGTGGAAGTTTCAAGACAGCATAACATTGAGACTTTGGAATGGTTCTTAGTGATTACTCTAATGCCTGACTACAATGATAAAGAGCAAGGGGAAAGAAAGATAAAAATGTACAATTTGGAGAGAAAAAAGCACATAGAAGCTTAAGGTTCCAACCCAAGCATATGCTGGACGAGAAGGTATAATTGTTAAGGAGATGAACACTATTGAGGAGAGGTTTCCTGCTTTGCGCTGGAACGAGACAAAGGGGGTCCTCAGTGCAGGACCCCTCTCAGCTCATGGAAAGTGAAGAAGTCCTGCATTCTTTATCCATGGCTTCGGAGAGCTGCTGATGCCGAGCCATGTGTAACAGGGATATCCCTGCAAGGATGCTGCGAGAGGCCATGTGGGAAATGATGAGAGTGAAGCCTGGGTTGTAGTGCAGACCCCCAAGATGGTGGAGACATCAAAGCCGTGAGAGAGCTATAGAGAATTGTATACAGGGGGAGGAACCAGCTCAAGGGGGAGGTGCGTATTGCAGGCAGCAGAGCTGTAGGGCTGAGCCACCTAAGCCTTTTAAAACTGAACCTCCATGGGTGATCACCTTCCTGGACCAGGGGGGAGTTGGGAGGACCTTG
Source organism: Arvicola amphibius (assembly GCF_903992535.2). Taxonomy (NCBI): domain Eukaryota; kingdom Metazoa; phylum Chordata; class Mammalia; order Rodentia; family Cricetidae; genus Arvicola; species Arvicola amphibius. Next base: position 138,358,433 of record NC_052052.2, on the reverse strand, counting down.
GTCTAAACATAGAGTAGGGAACCCTGATGGTTCCTTGGCCTGGAGAGGGAGGGAGGGGGGATATGGGTGGAGGGGAGGGAAGAGGGAAGAGGAGGGGAGTAAAAAAAAAGAAAAAAAGAAAAAAAAAAAGAATAAAAAAAAGAAAAAAAGAAAAAAAAAAGAAAAAAAAACAAAATAAAACTGAACCCCCAGACACCGCATATGGAGCTACAGGATTTGAGGTTTACTCGGCTGGGCTTTTGCCTTGCTTTATGGCAGTATTTTCTCACTGTGCCCTCTCTCTCCCTTTTGGCATGGGAATGTATATTCTTGCCATCACATGTTGGAAACATATAATTTGCCTTTGACTCTTCAAGGGTTTATAGTGAAGAGATTGCCTTGAGTTTCAGAAGAGAGTGGACTTCAGACTTTTAACAGTGTTGACACCATTAAAGACTGTGTGGGCTTTTGAAGCTGGGTTAAATGTTTTTTGGGTTATTATATGGCCATGAGTCCATGGAGTCTAAAGGTAGAATGTGGTGCTTTGAATGAGAAATGTCTCCTATCCGCTCATGTACTTAAATACTTAGTTTCTGCTGGTGCTGTTTGTCAAGGTTATGGAACTTTCAAGATGTGGAATCTTGCTAAAGGAAGTATGTCACTGGGGATGGACTCCAACATTTTATATTCTCTTCACCCCGCTTCTAGTTCACACTCTCTGCTTCATGTTTGAGATTGAAGTGATGCCTCAGCTTCCTGCTGTTTCCTCCCATCGTTATGACTTCTCCCTCTCTGGAACTATAAGCTAAAGGAAATGGTTTCTTCTGTATGTCCCTCAGGTGATGGTGTTTAATCATAGAAATAAAAAGGTACTAATACCCCCTTCTTGCTATGTAGGTTCTGGGCACCAAATTCATGATTGTGGAGCAAGGGCCCTTTACCACTGAGCCATCATTCCATTCCTGAGATTGTTGATTTAGTTAGTTTTTTCCAAGACCTAAACTTTTGGCTTTGTTAATATCCATTGTATGCTTTCTGTTTCATGGATTTCATTATTGGATTTTTTTCCTGTTCCTTACTTTTGCCTTCTATTTTTAACTCACTTTTTATTACCTCTGAAATTGGATACAACATTTATTTTCAGCCTTTCCCAATAATATAGGCATTTAAAGCAAAAAAAAAATTTCTGTAAAATTTAGTCCCATTCCACATTTCAATGTGTTCATTTTCATTATCTTTCTATTTTGCTGTTTTCTAACTTCTGTCATTTTTTTTTACCCATAAATTCCTTGGAAGCATGGCCTTAATTTCCAAAAAAAAATGCCTTTTGATTATTTGGTTGAAATTCTTTTGTTATTCATTTTAATCTCTTTTTGGTGTTGTGAACAAATTGACAAATAGAACATGCATTCTTTGACATGTGTTGAGATTTGATTTACGATGAATAGGAAATGTATGTTTCAGAACTGGGTAATGTATAAATTCATGCTTGTTAATTAAGCTACTAAAGTGTCTTATACTTTATGTTTTTGTTTGATTTAACAAATATTGACAGACTATTTTAGAATTAAAATGTAATTACATTGTTTCTCCCTTCCCTTCCCTCCGTCCACCTCTCTCATGTGTCCTCCTTCACATCAACCAGCCACACTGACTTGCACGGTGGCCGTATTGTTCCACAGCCACACTGACAGCTAGTGAGGGCCTCCCTCCTGTTCCTCACATCCTGTCCAGCGTTTGTTGTCAGTTGCTTCCTTAGCCCTAGCCACTCTGACTGGGTTAAGCTGAGATCTCAAAATAGTTTTATTTTCATCTCCATCATTGCTGAGGATATTGAACACTTTCTCCAATATTTCTTAGTCATTTTAATTTTTTCCTTAAAGAACACTCTCTTAGGCTCTATAACTCATTTTTTTTTTTTTAAATTTCAAAATGGGGTCGTGTGTTTTCTTGATATTTTTTTAGTTCTTTGCATATCTCTGGATATCAATCCTCTCTCAGTTGTATAGCGTATGCAAACACGCACTCGTACTCCTCACTTGATCCGTCGTTTCCTTGGCTGTACAGAGCTCGTTGCTTTTATCAGTTCCCATTTCTCAACTGTTAGCCTCGATGTCTGTACCACTGGGGTCCTGTGCAGGAAGTCCTTTCCCGAACCTGTGTATTGTAAAGTGGAGGACTGCATGCAATTCCTTCTGGCAGTTTTGGAATTTCAGGCTTCATATTGAAGTCGTCGGTCCATTTAGAGTTGATTTTTGTGCAGGATGACAGTCACATGCTTTATTTCAATCCTCTACATGTGGATACCCAGTATTCCAGCATCATTTGCTGAAGATGCTGTCTTCCCTCTAGTGCGCATCTGTGGGATCTTTACCAAAAATCAGATGGCTTTATTTATGTCCACTGGTATACAGCTCTTCTGCTTGTTTCCATTGCTGTTCATGTCTGTTTCTGTGGCTGTATTATGCTGTTTTTATCACTATAGCTCTATACTTAGGTTGAGATCTGGAGTGGCAGTCCTTCTATCGCTGTTCTTTCTGCTCGGGATTGCGTTGACTACCTGGGGTCTTTATCGCTTTATATGAATTCTAGGATCCTTATATCTACATCTGTGAGGATTGTCATGGAGATTTTGATTGGGATTGAACTGAATCTACAAATTGCTTTTGGTAAAATGTTCATTTTCATAATATTAATTCTACCAAGTCTTAAGCATCCTTCCATCTTCAAGTGTCTTTTTTAGTCTCTTTCTTCAGAAATATTTATTTATTTACTTATTTATTTACTTATTTATTTATTTAGTGTGTAGGAGTGTTCTGTCTATATGTATTGATGGGCATCATCCATGTACCTTATGTCTGCAGAGGTCAGAAGAAAGAATCAGATTTCCCGGAACTGGAATTGTGGATGCCATGTGGGTACTAGGAATCAAACCTGGATTCTCTGGAAGAGCAGCCAGTGCTCTTAACTACTGCTGACCCATCTCTTCTGCCCCTCTTTACAGTTCTTAAGTTTCCATGATAGAGATTTTCCATCTGCTTGGCGAAGTATTTTTTCCAGATTTTTCTGAGGCTATTATATTACTGTGACCTCTTTTTCAGCATGTTTGTTATTGGTATGAAAAAAGGCTACTGAATCTATAGGTTGATTTGTGTCCTGCAACTTTGTTGGAAATAGTGAACATTTCTGGAAATTTTCTGGTGGAATCTTTGATACCTTTTATGCATAATATCATATCATCTGCAACTAGGAATATTTGACTTCTTTCCCAATTAAGTATCCATTAATGTTCCTTATCTTGTCTTATTGCTTTAGATAGGGTTTTAAACACTGATGCATGAATAATAAAAACTCAGAGAAAGAAACTGAGGTTCAATCTGAAGATCTGAAAAGCAAAGCCGTCACTCACTGGCTCTTACCTTGACCTCAGTCCAAAAATGGCGATCCTGCCTTTAGGAATCTCAGAATGAGACTGTGTCTGAGAACTGTCTCCTCCCATTTTATAGTCCTCTCTAGGGCTGGGATTAAAGGCACGCACCACTGGGATTAAAGGGATGCACTGCCTAGTTTCTATAGCAACTCATGTGGCTCCTGGGATTAAAGGTGTGTGTTACTACTGCCTGGTCTGTAAGACTAAGCAGTAAGGCTGTTTTATTCTCTGATCTTCAGGCAAGCTTTATTTATTAAAATAGAAATGAACTGCCACTACAAAATACTATATTGAAAATGAGTGAATAGAGGGGCCAGCCCTGTCTCATTACTTACTTTAGTAGAATTACTTCAAATTTTTATCCACTTAGGATGTTGTTGGCTGTGGGTTGTCACAGAGGGTCTTATTTATGTTGAGGTGTATTCCCTCTAGTCCTATTTTCTCTAGAATGCTTGTTGTGAAGGTTGCGAGGGTTTTTGTCTGTGTTTTTTTTTTTTGTCTGCATCTATTGAGATGATCATATGATTTTTGTCTTTAAGTTCACATATATGATTTATTATATTTGTTGACTTAGGTTTGTTGAACCGCTTCTGCATCTCTGGGATAAAGTCAACTTAATTGTGGTGGATGACCTGTATTCAGTATTTTATTTTTGTTGAGGATTTTATATCTATTTCATCAGGAATATTGGCCTGTAGTAGCTTTGCATAGTTGTATCTTTGCCTGGTTTTAGCATTAGAGTGATACTGGGTTCATTGAAGGAGTTTCAAAGTGCTTTTTCTGTTTCTACAGTTTTGAATAATTTAAGAAGGATTGGTTGTAGTTATTCTTTGATAGTCTGGCAGCATGCTGCTGAAAATCCATCTGGGCCTGTTTTTTTTCTGAAAGGAAAAAAAAGTGAACTAAGGTCCACAAGTATATGTGGACAGACCTCCTAGTTTTTCAAAGATTCAGAAGGTGGTGGTGGTAGCCCTATCTGCACGTGGCTTTGCTTTCACGTGCAGAGATCACCTCCCATGTGCTTGCACAGACCCACGTGAAGAGGTTAGTAATTAACGCTGATTGGAGCGCTACACACAGCAGCCTCTGAATTCCTGAGAGCCAGCGTAGGTAACTGCCACCACTGGCACCCACACGTCAGAGGCATTTTCTGCAGTCAGGCTAGCGTGAGCTTGACAATGTATTGTGTAGCTTGGTGACCTCTAAACTTGGAGAGGAATGCAGGTGGAGCAAGCAGAGTTCGGAGGTGTGTTCCAGTTCTTTGCCCCTTTCCTGTTTCCAGGATTATTTTCCTTTTGGGTCTTCCTCCTGTCACAAACAAGCCTCCTTGTTTCTTTTCATGAGCTGGACCTTTAACCTGTGGGATCCTAGGTCTCAGTTCCTAGAATTCTCTTTTATAAATAGAGTAGCAGTCCCTCAGTGTCTGTGAAGGATAGATAGGTACCGGGGCCTGAGGATACCAAAAATCAAGGATGCTCAAGTTCCTTCTGCCAAATGATGTGGCATGTATATAAACCTCCCACATAGTTAAATCATTTTAACACCTAATACAATGTAAATTTTTTTTTCTGTTGCTGTACTAGATAATTTAGGGAAAAATGAAGCTATATGTTAATATAAACGGCTTACTTTTATTTTATTGTTTATTTATTTGCATGCATACATGTATGTCACAGTGTATGGAGGTCAGAAGACAACTTTGGGAATTGTTTCCTTCCACCTTGTGGGTCCCAAGTATTGAACTCAAGTTGTTATTCTTGTTGACAAGCACTTTACCCACTGAGCCATCACAAGCTGGTATAGGATTCATGATTCTTGTATCTTAGCCTCCTCAGGGTTGAGGTTTTCACTGAGGTACAGGTATTGTCTCTTTTGGTCTTTATTTTAAATATTTTCAACCAACTGTGCCTCAATCTATAGATATAGTGTTTGTCAGTTTGGGGGGCTGACTGTTCTACTCCTCTCGATGACTTTGAGCTCAGAGGTCAAATCCATTGGTGTGCCAATCATTCTTCTTTGATGTTTCCAGCCAGACCTTTGTTGAATTTCTTATTCAGCTTTTCCACTTGAAAGTCCAAAGGCTCAACCTGAATATCTTTGCCAGACAAATCGATTTCTCTAGTTTTCTTCCTAGTAGCTAATGGAAACAGTTTCCTCTTAGGCCTTTTGACTCAGTTATGGTTGGCACCCCACCCCAATTTAATTTAGAAATGAGTCTACTATACTAAGGTTATTCTACTAAGGTCCTTGCTATTTCTCATTTCTTCTACTTCCCATGTTTCTGTTTCCCAAGAGAATTACTTCATATTGATAGTGACTTGACCATTTAAAACAATTACCTTGCAAATGACTGCACGAGTACTTAAATTTTATCAAGTTTCTTTTTTTTTTAAAAAATATTATTTTTGGTTAATGTGTACATGTATGGGGATGTGCACTTGAGTCCCTGGGCCCATAAAGGTCAGAGGTATCTGATCCCTTAGAGCTGGAACTACAGATAGTTTGTGGGCCACCTGATGTGGGTGCCAAGAATCAAGCTTGGGTTCTCTGCAAGAGCAGTATGTGTTCTTAATTGCTGAACCATCTCTCCAGTTCCCGAGCTTATTTCTTAAGCAAGTCCTTAGAGCGACCCATTCTAATTGAAGAGGATATTCAGGATTTTTTGCATTCTTTATTGTGTAGCTCTGCATCTTTCATTCCCCAAGAACTTGAGTGTCCAAAACTTTTAACTTTAAAAATGAAAACAATCCCCCAGGTCATTCTTAAGTGAAATCTTGATCCACCAATGGCTGGGCCTGAAACTGAGTTGGGGTAAATTATTGGAGGGCTGTATTTGAGATGTAGAGGAGAACCTTGTGTTACCAGTGATGAAGAAAGCACCCAACGTCCGGACACAGTAAATTCCATGACACTTCTCCTTCGTGATGTCTGATCACACCATGTTCTTTCCTTTTGGCCTAGACACTCTGAGTGCAAGTCATTGTGATTTTGAGGATCTTTTGACTTCTGGATTTGCTGGTCCTTTTTTCCCCCTCATTAGAAGTAGGAGAGCATAGCATAGATTTCAGAGGCTCCCCACCATCTTTGGGGACTGAAGCTTTCAAGCAAAGGTAGCTTCTTCGGTTTCTGTCTTTCCTATGTTTTCCCTAGAAATCTCTGTCTCCCTAGGTCTCAGTGTCCTATCTGGAATTTCTATCAATTCCCCTCTCCAGGGAACTTGCCCTGGGGGCTAGTCATGTGGCTGGGTGACCAGAACTCTCTTAGTTGTCCACATCAGCTTCTGACTTTATTGCTGTTCTTTCCTAACTCTCTACTGGAGTCAACAATTCTGGCAATTCAGTCCAGCTGCGTGCCTTCCAACCAATTGTTAGGTCACAGGCTTTACGTGCTTCAGTAGGCTCAGTCTGCTGGAATGTGAGACCCTTTTGACGCCGGCGACAATTATCTCTGCTGTTGAGTCAGTTCTGAGAGTCAGAGCCGAGTTGGCGTGGGCTCCATTCCCTTGTGTTTGGATAGACCCCTGACATTCCAGATGGCAGAGGATGTTGATGCTTTGTTGACTATTAAGGAGGGTGATGCAGGGAAGACAAGACAGCAAGGAGCGAAAGTGCCCAGGGCACAGTGACTTCGTGTCACGTGACCCCAGTGCTTTCATTTTCATAAAAATTCATCAGGAAAATATTTCCCATTTTCCCTTATGTCTGAGACTGTATATTTCTTTAGCTACTTCCCCACTTTATAGGGCTTCAAATACTGGTTTACATAATTTTTTTATTTACTTTTTTTTAGCTTGCGAAATAACTACAGAAATTTTTTTGTATATATTTATACTACTTTATCGCAAAGGTCTTAACCTTAGCAAAGAAAATTCTAGATCTGTCTTAAGTTAATGAAGATCATAGTCAGTAACCAGCCACATATTTTAACAAAGTGACAGAAATGAAAAAAATCTCGAATGCCCTCTCAGGGAAGAGAAAGCACATGTAGGCCAACAGACAAGGTCCTGTCTTCTCCTTTGGAGCGAATGACTTTATTTCCTGCTTCCTGGTCAGAAAGAACTTTCGAGGCTCAGAGAGAAGTGATGGGATTAGGAGTGTTCAGAGTGGCCTGGCAGTGGACAGGCCAAGCTCATCTCTGAAGACACGGGGACTACTATGAAAGAGTAGGCCATCTGCCGACTCACTGTGTCTCTATTTCTCAGGCACGTGGGAGTTCTGGAAGCAGCCCTGCTCCCAACAAGCTGAACACACATGCACTGGGGGTTTACAGCTCTTCTCTTTGTGGACTTCCTTTGCCATTCTCAGATCTGTTGCTGTGGGAAATAGAGAGAAGCCTTCATAGCAGGAAGGATCCTGGGGATGCCCTGAGCACAGGAATGGAGGGAGGGCAGAGCCTGCCATCTGTTCCATCTGTTAGGTACCGTCAGCCCTCTACCTGTGGGCTTGCATCCTGAATTTAACCAGTTGTGGATAGGGAAAAGGGATGTCCGTAGTGAACAAGCACAGATAATTTTCCTTCTCAGTATCCACTAAGTGGTAGAGTGTAATCTCTGTTTACACAGCATGTGCCTTCTGTTAGGTATTTGAAAGGAGCTAGAGAGGAGGTAAGGTATACGGGAAGATACGGTTTCAGACAGTTGTCCACCTTTGCTGCTTTCTTTCCCGACTAATTGAACATGGACTGGAGGAAGCAAAGTGGGGCCTTGTGTTTCTGAGTTGGGAATGCTCACAAGTCAATGCTGTGCTTTCAGGGTGCTCACCTGTGTCCTCACTGTAATCCTCCCGAAGGCTGCAGCATCTCAAGACAAGAGCTGACATTTGGGAACTAGTTGCAGTAGATTTTTCAAGACCAGTCTTTTGGGGGTTTGTGTGCTTGGTGTCATAAGGCGTCTAACCGAGACACCTGAAGGGAGTGTGTGCATCAAGCGCAGGGATGTGTTTATGACTCACCCGGAGATGCTTCGTCCAGTGCCTTGGACCTCAATTCTGGAAATCTGGTTTTAATAGTTTCCAGGCCTGCCAGTGGGAGCATCACAAATGGGTTGAGTGTGATCTGTACCCGGGGCAAGAGGGAAACAGACAGCTAATAGGTGTTCGATAGAGTCTGCGCTGGGCTCCGTCGGCATGAGCTACTTACTCCAAGGCTTTGAACTCGAGCTTGATTGGTGCTTGGTGGAAAATGGGGTGGTTTCCTTTAAAAAGCTTTGGTTCTGAGACCCATTTACTTAAAGACTTAAAGGACACTTATTTGTTTCTTACCAAAGTAACATTACTTACAACCCTCCCCCCTCAGAATACACACCTGGGTGATCTGTAAGGAAATAAATTTTGCTTTGGCTTGTGGTTCCGGATGCTGGGTAGCCCAAAGGCATGGGCATTGTGTTGTCAGTGAGTAGTTTTTACTGCCTCAACTCACTGCAGAAAGAGCCAGGGACAACCAACCAGAAACAAAGACAGACTTCCTCATAGCAACCAGCTCTTGCAGTAACTGATCTAGTCCCAGGAAAGCGAGAATTCACTCCAGAAGAGGTCCTCACCCCCTGCTTACTACCCCTTTCGGGCCCGTCTTCCAGCACCACAACAGTGGCAATCACTCGTCCACACACATTTTGAAGACAACATACTATATTCCAACCACAGCAAGTAGGCAGGTGGAAAAGGCCGCCACCTCGTACATCCTTTCCCCAAGTGCTTGTCAGATGGTCCCTAAACTTTAAGTGGCCTGCTCTTCACGTGATGACAAAGATGCAGGACAGGTGGGAGCCAGAGGAAGAGAATGCAGTGGGGCTCAGTTGACAGTTCAGGCTGTCAACTCTTGAATCAATGGGCTGAGCAGAGGTCATAGGGCTTTCAGGATTATCCACAGCCTGCTATTGCTTACTTCCTTATTGGCCAAGAAAACATCTGGATCGGAAGCAGAGTTAGCCAAAGTCAAGCCTGAATTACTCTGCCTTTTTCTTCCTTGGTACCCCACCCTGGAGTAGGAAAATGAAGACGTGAGACAAATCCATCAATCAGACACAGGAGATAGTCGAGAGAGAGAGAGAGAGAGAGAGAGAGAGAGAGAGAGAGAGAGAGAGAGGGGGGGGGGGCAGGAGGGAGAGGGAGGGAGAGAGAGAGGGAAGGAGAGAGAAAGAGAGTGCTGGGGATTTGAACTCATGGTGCATGCTCATGTGACAAGCACCTTACTGCTGGAGCCATCTCCCCGGCCCACGCCTGGTGAGATATCACTGAGCATTATATGCCCACCTGCATTCTACTCATAGTTTTCCTCTTCCCTGTCCACATTAAAGACTTCTGCACTATAATTTTTCACCATCCACCCTCCAGGAGACAAAACAAAGAGAAACCTAGCATCTCCAGCTTGTCCCCCTCAGTCACTCAGTCACTGTACTGAATATAGCCCCTCCCCCCTCTCTCGTCCTATCTTTTTTTGTTTCTAGACAGGGTCGCTATATTATGTTTGGCACTTGCTATGTAAGCTAGGCTGGCCTCAAACTCACCGAGATCCACCTGCCTCAGAGTATTTGGATTAACGAACGGCATGTACCGCCATGCTCGGCAGCATTTCTTTTCAATGAGTCACTCACTAAAATGGCATAAAACTAAAAAGTAGAAACCATACACATGGAAAAGTTTTGTTCTCAAGCCATTCATTAAACACTAGTTTTTGTTTTGTTCTTGAAGCAACTCGATATTTGTTTTGGCTGCCGGAGATAGTCTGTGGGGAAGTTACTCTGGCCCCAAATCTTTTTTCCTGGAAGACTGAAGAAATTCAAAGATCATCTAGATAATTTCTAGCCTTAATCTGCTATTGGCACATTCCGTGAGATGGAGCAAGTCTTTAAGAAAGAGCCTGGTGCAGCATGCACCATGATCTTAGCAGGAGCCACGAAAGAAAGCCCACACTGACCCCTGAGACATGTGCCCTGGACCCTCAGAAAGAACTACATATAGTGGGAATATATTTATTGGCTTAAGCATCCCCCACCCCCTATGATCGGGACTGTCTTGGCAGCAGACTCTTACTGCAGAGTCTCTGGAACACGGTAAGTAGGTGGCAAATGATCACTGAGTGAAGGCAGGGGTTGGGAAAGAGAGACTAGCTGAAGGAGGCAGGCATGAAAAAACCAGACTGACAACCTGGTGGGACCCACAGACCTGAGCCTCTGGAATTCTGAGAGTCCTCCCTGGACAAAGATGGAATCAGGAAGAGGTGGGCTGTCACTCTAAAGCACAGGAAGACAGAAAGCTGGAGGAGGGAGGGTGAGGTTCATTGTAGGTAGGGGCAGATAAATTGCCAAAACGGAGGGTTACAGAAAGGCCCTGGATGCTGCAAAGGCAAGCGAGAACCTGCTGCAGGCACACACAGGGCTCAGGGGGAGGTTTGCTAAATGTTTGGCAAGGTACCACGAGGCATGTCGATGGTGCTGCCACAAATGTCAGAAGAAGGATGGGAACTATGTCTGAAGGACACCGAAAGAGAATAGAGGCTTCCAAGCCTGGGAACGCTTATGACAGGCCATCTGATAAAGTGGAGGTCCACAAACTGGCTAGGGCAGGGCTGTAGGATTGCAGCAATTCCGTGGAAATTACTGGGAATGGGTGTAGCTCTGGGAATGAAAAAGGAGAAAAAAAATACATTGTGAGGTCATGTATGATGGGGATAACCTGGGACCATGTGTTAAAGGCACAGGTTAAACAAACCAGCTATATATATGAAGAGAGAGAGAGAGAGAGAGAGAGAGAGAGAGAGAGAGAGAGAGAGAGAGAGAGAGAGAGAGAGAGAGAGAGGGAGGGGGGGAAGGAGAGGAGGGGGGAGAGAGAGAGAGAGGGAGAGAGAGAGAGAGGCCACAAGGAGTGTATTGAGAGTGTTTGGTTTTCATCACGCTTCTGTTCCTTTTCTCCTCTGTGACCACTAAAATCCAACACTAAAATCCAACACTGAAAATCCAACACTAAGGGCAATGCCCTTGCTTTCTGAATGTGTGCCTGTGTCCAAGGCTCAGCATCTTCCAGAGATCCATCAGACGCACAACTGAATGCCCTAAGCAACAAGAAAACACAAGCCTCCTCTTTGGGATTTCATGAACTGGGAGCTTCCTCCAAGTTCTGACCACTTGGCTAGTCATGTCCTTTTTATAAAAATGCCACATGCTAACGAATTGTGCCACTGTAACTCTGAGGCCTATTCATTTCTTTTTCTTTTTCTTTTTCTTTTTTAAAGAAAAAAAGAAGTGATCAGGTTTGGTGGCGGCCAAGGTCATTTATTCTCAGAGAAGAGCAGCGTTGTTTCACTGTCTTTCTCTCTTCCTGCGTTGGGTTCTGACTGGCTCACAGCTGTGTCAGTCCCACGACTTTTGCCCTCCTCGTCTGGAATCTCTTGACTCATTCCCTCATAAATCGTGTGCTCTTTTTGGAACTTGTGGTCTGTATGCGATGGTTGGCCGCTGTCACACCGCTCTTTCCCGGTTTACCCTCCATGGCATTCATAGTGGTATAGAATCGTGACACATCAGAAGCCACAGAGAGAAATGGAAGGATTTACTTGTTAGTTAAGAAACTATAGCTGAAGCCGGGCGGTGGTGGCGCACGCCTTTAATCCCAGCACTCGGGAGGCAGAGGCAGGCGGATCTCTGTGAGTTCGAGACCAGCCTGGTCTACAAGAGCTAGCTCCAGGACAGGCTCTAAAGCTGCAGAGAAACCCTGTCTCGAAAAAACCAAAAAAAAAAAAAAAAAAAAAAGAAAGAAAGAAAGAAACTATAGCTGCCTACTGCAAATACCAGTGGGAACCTGGGGAACAAGACATTTGGCATCTCTTCAGCCTCCTTCGTAGTCCATTTCAGTTTGGGTTTCATGAGTTTGTTGGGGTTAGGGGACTAAAATAAGCCACTATGGGATGCCCTCCATTCTCAGTGCCTTCTTTATTCCAGCCTAGAAAACACACACACACACACACACACACACACACACACACACCATAAATATGTGGCTATGTTCCTTTAGCATTTGGTTGTCCATAATAGAAAGTGGAAATTGCCCCAGAACATGACATGATTTAAAGAATAGTTAAAAAAAAAAAAAACCAAACAAAAATCTGGATAAGGCTGAACAAAAACAAGAAAGAAGAAAGGGAGAAGAAACACTCCCCGTTAATCAAATCCTTCATTTCCCCTAGAGCAAGCCGTTCTCAATTATATTTAACAGACACAACAACACACTATAAGCTTGTCCAAACAGCTGGAGGAAGGCTGGAGTTGAAGGTGAACTTGGCTTCCCTAGCTAATTCCCGTGTTTGTTGTCTTGGTTGAGGTGGGGATGGTTTGTGATACGTGGGCTCCTGAGCCTGTTTGGGACCATGACAACGACTCATTTCCCACAGCTGTATTCTTTCTTTTCCTATTGGTATCCTTTTGCAACTAAATATCCCAGCCAGGCTTTCAGTGGGGTCTTCCAGATCTGTCATCTAGTCTCTTTCCTTAATCGTTGACTGTGGAGAGATTGGCATTTCCCCAGTTCAGTCTGTGCTTCACAAACCTGAGGAATTTGTCTCCAGCTTCAGAATTAAGGGTGTTCCTCTCTGAACCTGTCCCCTAACGACAGGTTTGTGAACAGAAAATAAAATACCCCTACCTCCAGCACACCCTACAGTCTTTCCCTGCCCACCCAGCCCCTAACTCTAGTTCCCAATCTAATTACATTTCCTGATTTTCTTGGCTTTGTATATCTGGTCTTTTATGTTCACAGAATATAAATTCATGCAAAGCAGGGCAGCCATTTAAAAGAAATGTTCCTGCCTGTTTACAAGATCTTTTCAGCAACATAAGCCCCTCCCCACCTCTTTTCTATGGCACGTCTTTATCTCTCGTTGTAACCACAACCGAATGGCAATATGGGAAAAGAAACATTCTGTAATTTGGGTTTATTCAATTTCCTATCATCTGCCTTTTATGTTTCTTTCAACAGACATTTTATCATCCCCTGGGATCTGAGACATTTTCCTGTACAAATATGTATCTAAGTCACTAACTTCTTCATTCTGTTTTCTGTTTGAGTAGATTTTGTTTTCTTGTTAATTTCCTCCCCAACTTTCAATTTATAAAATTGGCGATAAAGTACACTAGCAATTTAGCTTTAAATCAGGGAACCTGTTGTATCTAGCGATTAGCTGACAAACCTCTCACACACGTGAATCCTTATACTTTTCTTTTTTGCCTAATAGTGTTTTTAACAGCAGGCCTTATGCTTTGTTAAGACAGGGGTTTAGTTTAGATTTATCTCTGATAGAATTTTCACTGTGAAATCCACATTTAGTAATTGTCTCCGAGAGGGTGATTTTTTTTTCTTTTCTCTCTCTCATTATTTTGACTGGCTTAACAGGTAGTCAAAGACATTCTCATTTGTTGCGCTATTAAAGACCCAGTACAAATTAATAACGAGAGTAGCTGCAAATTTCCCCCTAATATTTTCTCAATCTCCCACTGATTTAACACCATTCTGCACATACGCTGAGTCCATTAAAAAGCTCTTCCGCGCCAGTGTAAACATTTTCTATTTTCTATTAATAGCAGGGACGTTAAGGCTGCGGCTTGCGACCACAGCCTCTACCATGTTAGTCAGTGATCTGACTCTCATCCTGCATCAGTGAGTGGATGTCGGGCAAGATGTTTTAACTCTATCTTGGTGACAAGAAAGTTAGCTGCATTAGGTTGCAGGCTGATGGAGAGGATATTGAAACTGATTAATTACTCATCGATGCACCAGCTCCACAGGGGTACTGGAGCGGCTCAAAAACCTTCCATTTGTTGTTTTCTGGTTAGTCACTGTACGTCATTTGTACTGGGAGAGTCTCAGCTAGGGCTGTACACCTGTGCTTTTACAGGCATGACGTGTGAGTGAGCTGTCACACTGCTCAGGTGAGTCCCACACTCAGTCAGTGTTAAGAACTAGTACTACAGCCGGGACGGCGAGCCCCGAAATGCTGTCTTTCACTCCCATTCTCTCCCTTGAGGAACATCATGAGCGTGGGAGAAATGTGTTAGGTTCAACAATCAGTTTAAGAAAGGCTCATTGCAGCCATATCTATAAAGGGCTACGGAACTTCTGTCACAAAGGGACAATAATATCCTAAAGGAAGAACAGAATCTGCTGGAAAGAAGATTGAAAGGCTCACTTGAATGGGTTTGATGTGGCTGGTCTCACAGTCAGGTAAACAGCACAGTGGTCAATGATTACCTAGGATCCATGAGGCCCTGGGTTCAGTCTCTAACAATAACAAATGACATTTTTGTTTGTTTGTTTACATTTTAATGACATTTAATTAATTAATCTAGTGTGTGTGTGTGTGTGTGTGTGTGTGTGTGTTACACCGGCCATGGTGCTAATGCAGAGGGCAGAGTTGGGTCTATTGGTGGGAGTTGGGTCTCTCTTTCTACCACGTGAGTCCCAGGAGCTAAACTCAAACTATCAGGCTTGGCAGCAGCATTACCTACCGACAGAACTATCTCACTGGTCATGGTCAGTTTTTGGTTTTGTGACATCGTCTCATGCTTCTCAGGTTGACCTCACAACTCTCTACGTAGCTGAGGATGACCTTGAACTTCTGATCCTCCTGTCCCAATCTCCCAACTGGTAGGATTGATAGCCACGAACTGGCAGGTCCAGTCTCTTGTATTTATTTATTTCATTTTTTTTATAAAGCAATCACACAAAAGATCAGATATTAGATATATGACAAATATCTATGTCTATTAAAAAATATCGCAACCAAAACAGCAGCGCAATGCCGTTTTCTCACACTTAATTAGAAAAAGTTTCCCAAAGAGACAATGATGAAGTTTACTCTTTGGATTTCCCAGAACATGCTTCAAAAAAAAAAGAACCATAATCATTATAACAGCGTTGGGAAAACACCCTGGACACATGAATCATGTTATTAACATCTGTCTGCTTTTTAGAGTACAAAAGAGCTGGAAGTTTGCTTTTTAATAAACGTAAGTTCAGAGAGCGATTTCTGTCCAAAGATGCTTAACACGTCATCGAGTACAGGCGTTGAAAACAGGCAAACTAAACTGACGTATACTTGTACGACTGTAGTGTTTAGAGCATGAGACGTTTGTGGGAGGGGGTGGAAAAACTGTCACAGTTAAATGTTAAATGGATGCAGGAGAGGCCAGGTGGTGATGGCACAGGCCTTTAATTCCAGCACTCGGGCAGGCAGATCTTTGTGAGTTCTAGGCCAGCTTGATCTACAGCGCGAGTTCCAGGAGAGGCTCCAAAGTTACAGAGAAAGCCTGTCTTGAAAAGTCAAAAAAAAAAAAAAAAAAAAAAAAAGATGCAGTATGAAACAGAATTGCTGCAGGACTCTCTATTTGCATATTCTAATGAGGGAAAGGAACCACTTGGTCTCTAGAATTATCATGGGTAAATTTTAAGTTTCTTTTTTTTTCTGAGAGTTTTTTTTTTAATTTAATTTTTAAAACAATCTCTTCTCATTTTACAAACCAATCCCAGGTCCCTCTCCCTCTTCTCCACTAGCTGGCTCCCTGCACCTACCTCCACCACCCCTTCCCACTCCTCAGAGAGGGTGAGGCTTCCCATGGGGAGTCAACAAAGTCTATCACATCACTTGAGGCAGGACTAATGTCCTCTCCCTATATCTAGGCTGAGCAAGGAATCCCTCCATAGGGAATAGAGTTCCATTTCAAGCACTAGGGATAAATCCTGGTCCCACTGCCAGTGGCCCCACAGATTGCTCCAGCCACACAACTGTCACCACATTCAGAGGGCCTAGTTTGTTCCTATGCAGGCTTCCTAGCTGTCAGTCCAGAGTCGGTGAGCTCTCACTAGCTCAGGTCAGCTATTTCTGTGCATATCCCCATCATGGTCTTGGCCCCTTTGCTCATATTGTTGCTCCCCCCTCTCTTGAACTGGACTCTGGGAGCTTGGCTCAGTGCTAGCTGTGGATCTCTGCATCTGCTTCCATCAGTTCAGTGACGACAATGAAGGTAGTCCCCAATCTGATCACAGGGGAAAGCCAGTTCAGGTACCCTTTTTACTATTGCTTAGAGTCTTAGCTGGGGTCATCCTTATAGATTCCTGGTTATTTCCCTAGTACTAGGTTTCTTGCTAGCCCCATAATGGCTCCCTCAATCAAGATATCTCTTTCCCTTCTCTCCCTCTCTGTCCTTCCCCCATCTTAGCCATCCCATTCCCTCATGTTCTCCTCCTCCCTTCCCTTCTCCCCTCCCCTTCCCCTTCCATCTTCCCTTTTCTCCCCTCCCCATACTCCCAATTTTCTCAGGAGAACTTATCTATTTCCATTCCCATGGGGATCCATGTATGTCTCTCTTACATTTCTTGTTTGTCTTTCTGGATCTGGGTTACCTCATTCAGAATGTTTTTTTTTCTAATTCTATCTATTTGTATGCAAATTTCATGATGTCAATTTTTTTTAACTACTGAGTAGTTCTCCATTGTGTAAATGTACCACATTTTCTTTATTCATTCTTCAGTTGAGGTGAGGGGCATATGGAGGCATCACCATGCCTTACATCCAGTTCTATTATAGAGCTACAGTGATGAAAACAGCTTGGTGGTGGCGTGAAAACAGACACATGGACCAATGGAATTGAATCACAGACCCTGATATTAATCCACATACCCATGAACACCTAATTTTTGAAAAAGAAGCTAAAATTATACAATGGAAACAAGAAAGCATCTTCAAAAACTGGTGCTGGCATAACTGGATATCAACATGTAGAAGAATATAAATAGATCCATATCTACCACATGCACAAAACTCAAGTCCAAATGGATCAAAGACTTCAATATAAATCCACCCGCACCGAACCTCACAGAAGAGAAAGTGCGTAATAACTTTGAGCACAAGGACACAGGAGACCACTTCCTAAATATAACATCAGTAGCATAGACACTGAGAGCAACAATAAATAAATGGGACCTCCTGAAACTGAGAAGTTCTGTAAGGCAAAGGACACTGTCAATAAGACAAAATGGCAGCCCACTGAATGAGAAAAGATCTTCACCAACCCCACATTAGACAGAGGAATGATCTCCAAAATATATAAAGAATTCAAGAAACTATGAAATAATCCAATTAAAAATTGGGTACAGACCTAAACAGAGAATTCTTAACAGAAGAATCTCAAATATCAAAGGATACTTAAGGAATTGCTCAACATCTTTAGCCATCAAAATGACTCTGAGATACCATCTTACACCAGTCAGAATGGCTAAGATCAAAACCATCAATGATAGCTTATGCTGGAGAGGATGTAGAGTAAGGGGAACATTCATCCATTGCTGGTGGGAGAGCAAACTTGTAGAGTCACTTTGGAAATCAGTATGGTGGTTTCTCAGCAAATTGAGAATCAATCTACCTCAAGATCCAGCAATACCACTCTGGGGCATATACTCAAAGAATGCACACTCATACCACAAGGACATTCGCTCAACTGTCTTCATAGCAGCATTATTTGTAATAGCCAGAACCTGGAGTTTTAAGTTTCTGTTTTAGATTAGTTTCCAAGAAACAGGTCCTGATGTTCCTGCCTTGCCTCCTACTGGGCTAGTTACTGCACCTTTCTGGGTTTCTTTTTCCTCCTCTATCAAGTGGTACAAGAGTAGTTTATTCATCTAATAGGATTTCACGGGATTAATTATTTAGTCACATAAACCTTTGGAACACTTTCAGGCATAGAGTAAATGCTACAAGAATGTCAACTATTCATTATTTTTTGAATAGTCAGAAATATCTTAAGCTATACAATGTGCCTATCTCTTCAAGAATACTTTGATAAGCATGAATGGATAAAAACGCCTCCTACTTCTATGTTATTCCCCAAGGACAGATCTCAGCAATAGAATCCCGGGTCCCCAGTCATTTCTACTGAAATCCTCTCCAAAGCTGCAAAAAGACATTTTTTCATTCCACTAATACTTGCCATTGCCCGCATTAACAAACTTTTATTGCATATTGTTACTGAAATTGTGGAAGAAAAGTCACATTTAATTAGTTTAATTGTCATAATACACACACATATATTACTATGTTGTACAGACTGGATTTGAACTCACGTTCCTTCATCTTTTACCTTCTGAGGGTCATGATTGCAGGCCACATGGTTGTTAATTTTCATGTTTATTGTTGCTAAACTTCCTTTTATTAAGTACTTTTCATCTGTAACCTGCTTATTTGTTGATTTCTTTGTAGTTTTCAGCCTGAAGTCTCAGCTCTTTGCTGTGCTCAGTCTTCCTCGTCAGTGTGGTTGCATTTGGCCTCATCAGGAGTACTTCTTTCAGCATGTCTGGGATGGTTTCAGAGAGTTTAACTGAGGAGGGAAGACCCGCCCCGAATGAAGGTGGTCCCATTCTGTGGGTTTTGGTCCTAGACTGGAGAGAGAGAGAGAGAGAGAGAGAGAGAGAGAGAGAGAGAGAGAGAGAGAGAGAGAGAGAGAGAGAGAGAGAGAGAGAGAGAGAGAGAGAGCTCATGTCTTTCTACATTCTGACTATGGACAAGATGTGACCAGTGATTTCATTTTCCTCCTACCATGTCTTCCCACCCCACCATGATGGGCTCTGTTCCTTCTTAATTTACGTGCTGCATACTATTATATCAACTTGATACAAGCTTGAGTCATCTGTGAGGAGGGACCCTCAGTTGAGAGATTACCTCCATTAAGATCTCCTTGGAGGCAAGCCTGTAAAGCATTTCCTTAATTAGCAATCGGTAGAGGAGGGCCCAGCCCACTGTGAGTGGTGCTAATCCTAGCGTGGTAATCCTGGATTCTATGAGAAAGCTGACTGGGCAAGTCATGGTGAACAAGCCAGTCAGCAGTACTCCCGCAAGGCCTCTATATCAGCTCCAGACTCCAGTTTCCTGCCTTGACCTCCTTTGATGAAAAACTATAATATGGAAGTTTAAGTGGTTTTTGGTTATGCTGTTTTATTGCAGCAATGATAACCCCGACTAAGACGAGCTGTGAGCCAAAATAAATTCCTTTCCCCAATTAAGTTGCCTCTGTCAGGTGTTTTGTCACCGGAAGGAGGAGGTCGCCAATGCATTCTTTGTATGGTAGCATTAGTAACCATCACCCTTATATAATAACTGTACCTACACAGTTGAGTCATTAGTGGAATCAATGCTACTTTGGGGCTTAAGGTGACAAAGTTCAAATATTGACTAATCTGTTTACTTTGTTGTTGTTTTGTATATGATTCCATTGCCTGTAACCCAGAAATCTCAGGTGGGGAGATTTTTTTTTTATTTCTCTGTGACTAGCCCTTAAAATATTCTCAGGGGGTGTTATAGGAATGGTGCTTGTTAATTTTGGAAGACAGTCTTTTCTGACTAAGATGACTGACCAGCAAACATGCATGAACTCATCTAATAACCAGGCGGAAAGACTTCTTAGAATTCCACATCACCAGCAGGGTCTCCGGGAGGGAAGGCCACTCCTTTCCTTCATCCCCTTTCGCATATGAGGAACCTGAGTTCTCTCACTTCTCAAGAGATACTGTTCTTCCCCCTGTAGGCAGCTAGGACTTATGCCACCCTGACCTCTACACTGCTAGTTAGGAATGTGGCATATGTCCTTCCTGGAGGTTTGTTTAGTTGGTCAATGCCATGGCACAAATCAATGCCCAGAAAATTATATAGTTCTTGGAAATGTAGGTGGTACAAGTATGTCAGCAGAAGCATGAGGACAAAGACCTGGCAAGCCTAACCATGAATGACTGCCCTTGAGAGGCCAAAGGGCACAGGAGAAAGCTAAGGCCTGGGCACACCACATGAAAGGACCCAGAAATCCATGACAGGAAATTGGCTTCTAAACTTGCAGTGGTCCACAAGAAGATGTTTTGGTTCCTTAGTTTCTCCATTTGTCATTTCTTCATGCTTCCTGCAGCTGCCGTTTCTTTGTAGAAGGATATTTCATATTTAAGTGAAAAAGAAGTCATATTGGAAAGCATTCCTTGTCAGAATAGATGGTTCTATAATAACAAAATGTTACCTGCTTTGACAGTCTTCAAAGTGTAATCACTCACCTAACATTCATTGTATTTGTTTTTAATCTATTATTATTATTACTATTGTTATTACTATTGATTTTTGAGACAAGTTCTCTTTTATGGTGTATTTGTGTGTGTGTGTGTGTGTGTGTGTGTGTGTGTGTTTGCAGGCTCTTGTGTGTACAAGTGTATGTGTATGCATGCGGAGGCCAGGGGACAACCTTGGGCTCTGTTCCTTGGGGACTTCGGTATCAGTTACTTTTCTATAAAAAAGCAACTGCGATAAAGCACCAGGACCAAGGTAACTCAAAGAAGAAAGAGTTCCTCTGGGCTTGTGGGTCCCTAGGGATAAAAGTCCATCATGGCAGGAAGACTTAGCAGCAAAAGTAGCAGGAACAGGAGGCCAAGAAGTCAGGCTCTCGACTCTATGCAGGAAGCAGAGAGAGAGAGGGAACTGGAAGTGGTGCTAGGCTTTAATTCTCCAAGTCTTCCCTCAGTGCCACACTTCCTCTACCAAGGCCACACCCCCTAAACCTTCCCAGGAAGCACCAAGAACTGCAAGTGTGCATATATAGAAGCCTACGGGGAACAGCCTCATTCAAACCACTACATTATCCGTGTTTCTGTCTTGTAGGAGACTGCTTTTGTGTTCCGCTGCAAGGCTCGAAATAACCACACAGAAACTATATTAATTAAATCACTGCTTGACCTATTAGCTCTAACTTCTTATTGGCTAGCTCTAATCTTAATTTAACCCATTTCTGTCAATTTATATTTTACCATGAGGCTCATGGCCTACTGGCTGGCGGCTTGCGTCTGTCTCCTGTGATGGCTCTATGGCGTCTCACTGACTCTGCCTTCTTTCTCCCAGCATTCAGTTTAGTTTTCCCTGCCGACCTCTATTCTGCCCCGCCAGGTCCAGGACAAATTCTTTATTAACAAATGGTATTCATGCATACAGCGAGGAATCCCACATCTATCATTTCTGTGCTGTTGTTTGTATGTTTTCAGAAAGGCTCTCTCATTGGCCTACATTTTACCAATGAGGCTAGGCAATCTGACCAGGAAGCCCCAAGAGTCTGCCTACTTCCTCCTGCCCAGCACTAGGTTCTGGGTATGGAACTGAGTTCTTCATACTTGCAAAGCAAACATTTTACCAATTTAGTTATCTTACAAGCCCCTGAGATGACCATCTCTCTTTGTAGCTCAGGTTGGCCCTGGAGCTCATGATCATTCTGCCCGAGTGCTGGGATTGCAGGTGTGTGCCAGCACTTTAAGCTCACCTGGCATTTTACAGTTCTCCCATGATCTATGCAGGGGTCTCTTTGACAGTGCCATTGTAGGATACCTTTGATAATCAACCCTTCAGAAGTGAATGAAAGCTGACAACATGGTTTAATTCAAATAGCAAAAACTGTTGTCTGGCTATTTAAGTCAAGACCAGAGTTTATATAACTACCTTTGCACGGTTTCTGGTTAAATAAAGTGTGACCGAATATCTGTATCCCGGATCAAAAGCCTCCTCCACATGAATAGCTTAGCTAGCAGGGGGGTTGGACCCAGAGTGAACTGTGCCAGCAAAGGCATGGATCACTTCACATTTGGCTTTGTAAAAGAGCAGAATGAAGAATACACACAGGGCACATCAGAACATCAGGTCAGTGGGAAAAATAAGCCTGGAAAAATGGGAGGGAGAGAAGCCAGTGACTCAAAGAAAGGTCACGCGGACTTGGAAAGCTTTCAAGAGAAGCCAAATAATAAGGGACACGAGATTCTGAACTAGGGGGACTGCCAGTTCAGTTAACTTAAGTGCTCCCTTAGCGTATAACAGGCCATGAACTTTTTGATCCCGGGTTCTAGGTGAGGAAAGGGCATAAAGAATAATGGGCTTTTGCCCTTGAACTCAAAGAACTTATAGAGATTGAGATACCAAAGTCTTCAGAGGGGATACGTGAGCACA
Organism: Arvicola amphibius; assembly: GCF_903992535.2. NCBI lineage: Eukaryota > Metazoa > Chordata > Mammalia > Rodentia > Cricetidae > Arvicola > Arvicola amphibius. The sequence continues at coordinate 138,336,031 of NC_052052.2, read as the reverse complement.
AGAAAGGAGGCTGGGAGTGTAGTTCGGTAGTAGAGCATCTGCCCAGAACAGCATTTACGAGGCCGTTGGTTCAGTCTCTGGCACTGCAAACTGAAACAAAAAAAAGAAAAAAAGAAAGGAAGGAAGGAAGAAAGGAAGAAGAAAGAAAGAAAGAGGTAAGGAAGGAAGGAAGAAAGGAAGGAAGAAAAAGGAAGAAAGGAAGGAAGAAAGAAAAAAGAAGGAAGGAGGGAAGGAAGGAAGAAAAAAGAAGAAAAGGAAAAGAAAACTAATATGTAGGGGAGTAAAATAAATACCACAGCAGCTGTGCAATTGTGCAGCTGTGCAGCTGTGCAGCTGTGCAGCTGTGCAGCTGTGCAGCTGTGGCTAGGGCAATGTTCATGGATGGGAGAGAAGACACTCTGAGGTGGACATTGATACAGTGAGGGTTGTTTGGAGGCAGAGGAAAAAGAGGCTATCCCGGGAAAGGCTAACGCATGGGCAAAGGTCTAAAGAATGTCCTACTTAGGGTTTCTACTGCTTGGGATGAAACACCATGGCTATAAACAACTTGGGGAGGAGAGGGTTTATTTCACTCCCACGTCCACATCGCAGTCTGTCAGCGAAGGAAGTCAGGGCGAGAGCTCAAGGCAGGCACTGGAGGTGTGAACTGACCCAGAGGCCATGGGGGAGTGACACTTACCACCTTGCTCCTTTTAGATTGCTCAACCACCAGCCTAGGGATGGCACTGCCTACAGTGAGCCCAGCCCTCCCACATCAATCAAGAAGATGGATGAATGACTTGCCCACACCAAACTGGTGTGGAGAGCTCCTCAGTCAAGGCCCCCTCTTCCCCAAATGCCTCTAACTTGTGTCAAGTTGACATAAAACAAGCAGCATAAAGACAGCCCAACACAGCAGGTGCAGGTACCTGGCCTGGAGACCTGCCTGGCAGTAGTGAAGCTACTGGCATATATTGTAGCTGGGTGAGGATGGCATTGAGTGATGGAATGAACTGTTTGGCTATGAATTCATTGGCAAAGAGACACCAAAGAGCCACAGATGTAACTGCAGATTATTCCTCTATTGGTGCTGTGATTGCTGAATTACGATAATCGAATCAAGGAGCTCCGTGAAAATGTTAATAAAAATCAGGAAGTGCTGAATGAACCATGTGGTCAACAGGAAATGTTTAACCTCTTTGGGCTTCAGTATATTCACCCATTAAATGGGTTTAATAACTTATGGGGTTGTGAAGACAATAAAAGTGAGTTAAGATGTAAATGTGCTTATAAAATGTAATGCAAGCGTAAGTTATGGAGAGTATTGTGGTGACGTGTGACGGGCAAGGCTTTGAACTGGATGACCCTAGGCAGTGATTCTCCCTCCTTGACTTCTTAATATTTTGTCCTTGGGCTAAGTATTTAATTCCCTTAAACCCCAGCTTAACATTTCTAAGCCTAGGGTAATAAGTATCTACGTGTTGATGGTGATTACAGAGATCACAAAGAAAGGCTGAGCCGCAGCGATGCCTTGAACAGAGGCCTTCTTATTGCAGTGAAGCCCTTGGTGGAGGGAGCCAGCTTTGTAAACAGAGACCGGCAGGCTGGGACTTCAGCTTCACCAGCTCTTCAGTACCTATATCATCCTTGGGCCATTTTAAGCTCTTTCTTTATCTAAAGACAAGAAATTAAGGCCTGATGTGCTGCACATGCTTTTCATTGCAGCACTTGGGAAGCAGAGGCAGGAGGATGGCTCAGTATTTGGGAGGCAGAGGTGTGTGGCTATCTGTGAGTTCCAGCCAGTCTAGTTTACATAATGCTCTAGTTTGCTTTCTGTTGCTGTGATGAAGACCATGACTGTCTTAGGGTTTCTAATGCTGTGAAGAGACAGTATGACCATGGCAACTCTTGTAAAGAAAGCATTTCATTGGAGTGGCTCGCTTACAGTTTCAGAGGTTCAGCCCATTATCATCATGATGGGGAGAGTCCTATTCCTTACAGGCAACAGGAAATGGACTGAGATCCTGGGTGGTATCCTGAGCATGAGAAACCTCAGAGCCCACCCCTACAGGGACACACTTTCTCCAACAAGGTCATACCCACTCCAACGAAGCCACACCTCCTAATAGGGCCACAGACATTACCTACAGTCCATCTGATGGAGGCATTTTCTCGATGGAGGTTTCCGTTCTCTGATTGGACTAAAACCAAACAGCAAATATGTTAAGTACAGCTTTCAACTAGAGATAGATTTATTGGGGACATGAGCATATGATTGATTGAGAATTAACTAAATAACTACCTAAAAGAAGATTTACAACAGGGAATTGGCTCCTGCAGTGAGGGAGACTGAAAGGTTTCCAGTCTTCTGTCTGTGGGGAGACTATAAAGAAGATGATTTGGTGTGATTAGGTCCAAGTCCAAAGGCCCAGGTATTAGGAGTGATAAGAGCATAAGTCCCATTTGGAGGGCAGACCAAATTCTCAGAGACTCCTCTATTAGAAAGAGAACCCCCGTTGCTATGCCTTTTGTCCTGCTGAAAATCCATCCACCATTAAGAGGACAATCTGTTTACTCATCCCACTAATTTACACCCTGATCTCTTTCAGGAAGACCACAGATGCACCTCAGCTGATGTTTAACCAAATATCTGGGCATCCAGTAACTCCATCAACCTGACACAGAAAATTAACAATCACTAAAGGGTTATATGACCATTCCCGGGGAGACATCAGGAGAGGGGAGGAAAGATTTCTTGCTTTCACTCTTTGTGGTCAGAGCATGAAATGCTGAGGTCTTTGGTCTGCTTGGATTTGAGTTTTATGTATCTTTTTTTTCATTCTTCTGCGTGTACACATCCAGTTAGACCAGTGCCATTTGTTGAAGATTATGTCTTTTTTCCATTTTGTATTTTTGGCTTGTTTATCAAAAAATCAGGTGTCCATTGGTGTGCGGATTTATATATGGGTCTTGGGTCTTCAATTCAGTTCTATTGATCAACTTGTCTGTTTTTATGCCAATACTATGAGGTTTTTAATTACTATAACTCTATAGTACATCTTGAAATCAGGGATGGTGATACCTCTGGAAGTTCTTTTATTGTGCAATATGGTTTAAGCTATCCTGGTTGTTTGCTTCTTTGTATGAAGTTGTGTATTGCCCTTTCAAAGTCTGTAAAGAATTGTATTGGAATTTCAGTGGAAGTTGTATTGAATCTGGAGATTATTTTTGGTAAGATGGCCATTTGTACTATATTAATTCTACTGACCCATAAACACGGGAAATCTTTCCATCTTCTGGTATCTTCTTGCTTGGTTACAGTTATCCTAAGGTACTTTATATTATTTGTGGCTATCGTAAGGGGTGTTGCTTCCCCGATTTTCTTTCTTGGTCCATTTGTGATTTGTATACATGAAGGCTACTCTTTTTTTGAGGTAATTTTGTATTCAACCACTTCACTAAAGGTGTTTACCAGCTGCAGGCATTTCCTGGTAGAATTTCTGGCGTTGCTTATGTATGATGCCATATCATACCTTATCAGAAAATAACAATACTTTGACATCTTCCTTTCCCTTATTTTTTATTTTTGTTTGCTCATTTAAAAATGATGAAGAGCAGCTCTGTTTTCAGAGCCAATTCCTGAGAGTTTAGTTATGCACACAAACACGCTTAATTCTGGAAAGAAAAAGAAATGCTGGACTAGGGAGGTGACTCTGCTGGTGAAGCACTTGCCTTGCAAGCAGATGGACTCAAGTTCAGTCCCTAGGAACCCTGCACAAAAAACTGAGAGTAATGGTGTGCTCTTGTAATGCCAACACTGAGGAGGCAGAAACAGGCAGCCCCGTGGGGCCCTCTGGCCAGCCAGACTAGCCTACCTGACCAACTTCAGGGAAAAGAAATGTTGACCTGAAGCTTGGTTTCCAGGCACACACACACACACACACACACACATACACACACACACACACACACACACACACACACACACACACACATACACACAAGGTTCAGGAGGGTTTCAATAATACTGAATATTCTGGACAAACTGAAAGTTCCTCATACAGCTAGGATAACTGTGACCCATGATGATGGGTGCCTCTAGGCAAACAGGTGTTGTGTCTGTCATGTGATACTGACTCTATTGCAGGCTGTTTGGGCCAGACAGGAACAGCTGGTCTGAGAGGAGTGGATTCACAGCTGGCCTGGGTTCTGGCCAGAGCAGCTTTTCACACACAGACCAGCTGAGTGGATGAGGGTCTTCATTCTGGGAAATCAGAGTTTTCGCTTCTTGAGTTTTCCTTTGTGGGGTCTTTCTTTGTGGATGCCACCCACCCCTACGTTCAGACAACCATGTTTAAAGAATATTTGAAAAAAAAAAACCTACCTTATCCAGCAGTAACATAGGTTTTTAAAGATGGGACACTTTGAGACCTGTCTGGATGCTAGGAAAATGTCCTCTCTGGAACTCTCGGTCTCTTAATTGCCATAGGTGCTTGAGATACTGTCACTGATGGGTCTCCCTGGGTCACCAGCTCTGTCTTTATCTGGTGGTGAAGGAGGTAGGGTGGAATCTCTACTGCAAAGAAACTAAGTCAACACAGACATTTTTTTCTTGTTATTATTCCCTAAACAATACAGTATACAACTAGGTACTGAGTATTACATTGTATTAGGTATTAGAGGCAATCCCACATGATTACTAGTATTTGAGAGAGGATGTTTAAGTCTTATAAAAAAACACTATGCGATTTTGAAGAAGAAACAAAAACCATGGAGGCATGACTGTTACATTCGAAAGTACGGGAAGAGCCTGGAACAGTAACCTTTGGCAAGAAAAGCTACAAGGCTGTGTGCACAAGTAAACCACAAGGCAGAGGAAGGACTTAGAGTGTGAGATGACATAAACCCCCCCAAAACTTGAGGTTTTGTAGAGTCAGAAAACACAGAGTAGAGAAAAGACTAAATGCTAGAGAGCAAGTGACCGGATGCTACCTGTGACCCACAGCCATGACAAAGCTGTGCCGTGTTATCTAGAGAGCCCCGGGAGTTCTCCATATCTGATGCTGAACCTGGGGCCACCTTAACCCACAGATACTTTCCAGCGCCAGTTCTGCATAGCTTGGAGGAATCGTGGCTCAACTCTGATTTCCACAGGCTAGTTTTCTTTCTTGTTACATCTCACATGCACACCCTAAACGGTGATTATAGGGATTGGGCTTCAGTGAACCAGCCAAGAGCCTAACTGAGCTGTGGTATGCTGCTGGAGGAGAGAGGTGGTTAGTGGGCATTTCTAGTGAAGGGAAGGGTAACTTGTACCTGTTGGTGTAGCCAGAATTTTCACTGCAACTTGAGTTATTTTTCTGTGTTTCTCTGCAAGACATCTTATGTTTATGAGGTCTAAAACAACAGTGCCCAGTGATGTAGGATTTATTATCAGTACTAGGTGGAGAGGGTATAACACAATAAACACTATCATGGAAGACTGGAATGCAGTATCTGGATCCATCAAGCATCCATTTGTTGTATGATGGGGGAGAAGAGCTTCTAGGAAGGTCGTTCAGACGATGTAGTGGTATGGAAGACTTTAAAATCTTATTCTAGGGGCTGGAGAGGTGGCTCAGTGTTTGCTGCTCTTCTGGAGTTTAGTTCCCAGAAGCTACATGACCCTTTTTTTTGGTCTCTAAATGCTCATGCACACAAGAAGTGCATGTATACTCCATGTAGGCGTACACACATACATATAACTAGAAAGGAGTATCAAATTTCATGAATGCAGGAGAAATAAACTGATAGATAAATGTTGCAGAATCTGACGTGATCTGAAGCTCCGGGGCTAGAGGGAGGGCTGTCACGAGGGAGGTCACTCTCAGCAGCTGGGAGGATAATTCAGTAGGAGGAAGTTAAAGCTGTTTCACCTTATAATTGTGTAACCCTAGCCCCTGGGCCATGTTCTAATGAGAAACATCTGGCTTATGGAGACAGGCTCGACTCTAGATTTAAATAACTAAAGGAAACCTCAGAAGACTGTGAGGACAACTATAGGCCTTACCCAGCAGTAATGTAGGCTACCACAGGTAGGACACTTTGAGGACCTGTCTGGATGCTAGGAACATGTCCTGCCTGGAATTCTCAGGCCTCTCATTTGCTGCGTGTGCTTGAGATACTGTCACTGATGAGTCCTCCCTGTGTCACCAGCGCTGGCTTCATCTGGTGGTGATGGTGGTAGGGAGGGATTTCTACCCCAAAGAGGTTAAGTTAATATGCTGAAATCATACTTTAAAATGAGTGGAAGGGACTATTTACAGGATTCCCCTCCTCTGGATGGATGGATGCTGAAGTCCTTAGATAAACTTGCATAAATCTTATACAACATACTTTATGGCATTCTTAGATGACTTATAATACCCCATGCCACACAAATTCTTTGAAAATGGGCGTTACAACTTATTAAGGGACAATGACAAGAAACTGCCAAGTGTCATAGACTACGCAGCATACAAATGAGGCACAAGAGTGATGATGTTCAAACAATGATATCTAGGGAGAGAGATGGCTCATCTGCTGATTGTGAAATTGTGGGGGCCTACAGAGTACACCTAGACGTTAATAATGCATCACACACATCCATTGAAATACCAATGTGATGCATTCAAGTTTAGTTTTGGGGAGAGCTTTCTGGAAGTTTTTTTCTTCAAATGTTTTCCATTTATGGATGGATGCATCCACCGTTGCAGAATCTGAATACTGAGGGATGACTACATGACTACCCGTTGAGGGTTTCAGCAATAAGTGACAGCATCCCCTCCCCTTAAACCAGCTACATTGGAAACCTGCAATGCAGTGACAGCATCCCCTCCCCTTAAACCAGCTACATCGGAAACCTGCAATGCTATAGCCACTGGAACCACTAGAAGCTGCTGAAGTAATACAAAGAGGCTACACCCCTCCATCTCTTGAATCAATTATGTTTTTGCTTAACTTATTTTGTAGGGTGAGTGGCCCCTAAGTAGCTCCACTTGAAGAAGGCCAGTTCTGTCCTCATGAACTTTGGATAGCTCTTCATGGACCCACTCCTCTGGTTGACTTTGTTCAAACTCTTGTGTCTGTCACTGTGGTCCAAAGAAACTTCTGGATGCCACGACTCACCATCAGGTCTCTTTATCAGGGAACAGGACAGGTTTTCTCCTGATGCGGTGAAGATATTCTTATCAAAACTGAGTGAGTCCCTTAATCCATCCAGAAAATTGGGAACTTAGAGAGCTTGTAACAGCTTATGTGTGCTGTATTGAAATCTACCAATAGCAAAATGGTCTGTATGGTGACCTTGTCATTTCGGGTATTCACAGACTTTGGACAAGTCTGTGTTTGATGAGAAAGATTTTAGTAGATTTTGCTGTTAGATTCCGCTACCAGAGGCACTGAAATCATCTCCTATATGTAACCCACACTTTTTTCTAGTCATTAGCTACAAATCTCTCTAGTTATTTATTTAGAAGTCGAAGGCTCATTTTTTTCTTAAACATGTGCTAAATAACAATGTCAAACCATAGATAGTCTGTCAGTTATTTGCCAGGTCACAGTGGTGGACCATGAAGATAGGGGCTAATTCTATTTGGACCTTCCATTCTCCCACCAGGCACAAGTTACATCTTTTTGTTGTTGTTGTTGTTTTGTATTAGGGAGAAATGCTTTATGTGGAACTCCATGTAGTTCAACAAAATATCCAGTGAGTTTATGTTTACCCCTTTAGAGAGCCTAGGGTAGACTTGTTCCTTCTTGGAGTGTTGGGCAGCACAGGGTACAGTGACTGCTAGCTGATTCAATGCTTTTCCAACACTCATGGACGCCAGTGGTTTCCTCTACCTCTTGGCATTGCCACTGTACATGCAACATAGCGAAAAAGTAAAATATTGCCTTCATTTTGCTATGAAAATAGTTTTTGAGTCAGAAGGCCTCTGGAATCCACTGGGGGTTCGCAGATAATACTAGGAGAAATATGTCTCAAAAATATTTTACAATGGAAAGTGTTGTAATTCTTCTAAATGCTAATATTGATTTTGAGATGAACCTTCTGGAAATGTGGAGGCAGATTCCAGAACATCTGGCTGGAAATGTCCGTAAGACCCTTCACGCATCTGTCTGAAGGGTAGACACAACAGCTGTTATGGAGTCTTTTGGTTTTATGATATCTGGGCCACAGGGAGATTTCCACTCTCCTAAGGCTGTTTGGGTGACAAATAAGTTAGTCCCCCCCCCAACAGTTGTGATAGAAGGTATGAGGTTTACTCTTTAGAATCCCTGAGCCTGTGAAGTTCTGTTGATGGGAAATCTAATGTGCCCTGCAGTCTTGAAGTCTGGATTAGCTTAAGCGACTTAGGTCAGCCGTGTGACTGTGAGGATACGAACAGTCTCCAGTCAGTTACAGCCACAGGCTGAGGTAGAGAATCTTTCTTGTCTCAACTGCCTCATTGCATTTAAAGTATAGACCGACTGGGTCAGAACTTGAGGAAAAAGAGACAAAGGCCATATTCTTCCCAATTCACACACAAGTCCAAGAAAGTATTTGATTTCCCACAGTATTTTTTTAAAGTGAAAAATGTCAATTAAGGATCAGGCATGGCAGTGCAAGCCATTAATTATAGTGGGAGGCAGAGGTGGGCAGAAATTTGTGAGTTCCTGGCCAGCCTACCAGCCTGGTCTACATAGTGGGTTCCAGGGCTACACAGTGAGACCCTTTCTCAAAAAAAAGAAAAGTGAATTAATGAGCTAAGTGTGGGAGTGTATCTGCAATCATTATAGACTGAGGCAGGATAATTGTGAGATCAAAATCAACCTGTACAGCAAAATAAATAACTAGTTAATACAGATTATTTTGTCCTAATCCATTTTAGAAAGTACTTGTCTGTATCTTATTTTAGAATAAGTGGGCAACATGGAAATTATTTCAGCATCTGTGTACCTGAATTTATGTATTGCCTTTCATGTGAAAGAAGATGAAAATGAAGCATTTTCTCCCAACAGAGATCAAATCCACAATGGTTGCCATCAATCAATATCTGTCAGCAGCAGTTGCAGAATGCTGCTTAGCCAGTCTCCTGGCTAAGGAGGATCTTTTCATTTATGTGTTCTTGGGTGATATTTCTGCCCCATTTTGCCATAGAAGATCTAACTAGATCTTAATATCTTGAGATAAGTCTAGGTATCTTGAGAATGGTTTGTGTGCTATAATATCTTTGGGCAAAATTTCTTCAAGTCAGGTTGAAACTAAATAAAAGGTTGCATTGGCCACAGTGATGGTTAGTTTTATTCGATACAGGATAGAATCACCTGGACAGAGTGTCTCTTTAGAAGGGGTTGTCTAGATCAGGGTGGCCAGTGAGCATGTCTTTGAGGAGGAGTGCATTGATTACATTAGTTGATGCAGGAAGATTCAGCCTAAAAGTGAGTGGCGCCATTTCGATGGTTTGGACCCTGGAATGTTTAAAAGAGGAGAAAGTGAGTTGAGTCAGGCAAGAATGGCACACATGAATTGCCTCTTTGTTCTGTCTGGACGGGACTAGATGTGACTAGTTCTGCCTCGACTTCTTCACAGGGGCAAATGTACTTTGCCTTCTCCATGGAGATGGACTCTAACCTCATCTTCCCCACGGTGCTAGACTCCCTCTCTTTGCTGGAATATTTTCATCTCACAGAAATGAAAGGAACCTTTAACGGCTACAGAGCCACGTGATAAAAAGATTCTTTAAGTCCACAATTGGATCCAATCTAAAACTTCCAGCATTAGAAGCCATTTTCATCTTCTGTTTGGTTTTCATTTTTAGAGAAAGCACATGTTCCTTAACTGCTAAACAACCTGAACTTTAGACTATAAATAATTTTTATTTTATGCATGATTTCAAAGGTAGACCTTCCTATGTGTTATTAGGCTATAATATTTTCTTTTTAAAATAAACTTTATTATAAAATAATTTACAAATAAACATTACACACCCAAATTAAACAAACTTAACCTCTATACATTTCAGTGAACTATGTAGTTAGAAAAGTCATTCTGAGGCTATGGAGCTTCACACTGAATTTTATACTTTCACAATTGAATATATATTTTTTGTGAACTTATGCACCACTAAACATGAAAAATTCATAATAGAACTTGAAAAACAATTAGCTTCATATCCTATTAGCCAGCTCATGATCATTACCTGTATAAATCCTTCCTCATACCCTAATATGTAGTCTTTCTTGTTCTCTTTTCTATGTTATACTGCACCACATAAATACTTATTTACATATTTGCATATATTATTGTCTAAATACCACATATATCACTTTATATTGTGTTTATTTACACAATTAGAAATCCAACCAAATAGATAAGTCTTATAAAGGAGGAAGTATTTAATGTCAATGTGCCCCCCCTTATTCTCTTGCCTTTGCTTGCTTCCACTTCCACAGTTATATTTCCAATGTGCGGATTAGTTAATATCTACATAAAGAGAGGTTGCTAACATTGGAATTTTTTTAAATGCATGATATTATATAAAAAACAACACTAAAACAACAAAAACAAAACAAAGCAACAACAAACACTTGTTCATTGGTGGTCAAGTTAACCGATGGAGTTCAGCACCATGCCTTCTGAATGTATTCCATGTTTATAGGCTCTTGACTTAGGCTTGCTGAGTTTATCTTCAAATGGCCATGATCCTTTCTCCTAAGTTCCCCCAATGTCGCTGCTCGACTGTTTAAGTGGAATTCCTTCCAGAGCCACGTTTATCATTTTCATTCAAATGCATCTCAGCTCAATGCAGTGATTTGGATTCAAGTGAGTGTCCATAAAAAGAACTTCTCTCAAAGTTAAATGACCTGCACAGACAATAGAATAGGAAGCTAATTGTTCTAGCTTTACAAAAATATGACTTTATGATTTTAGAAAAGATATGGGCTCCTGGTAATGGTTATTCTACATAAACTGAGAGATTTATTATTTAAGAAAAGTCCTCTTTCCTATTTACTCAAAGATACATAGAACAAAACTATTTTCATTATTACTTTTTTATTGACTTTGAGAGGTATATTTTTGTTAATATCATATAAAACCTTGTTATAAACTACAGCAAACTATTGAGTAATGTATTTTGTCCATATAATGAAAAAATAATAACTAAATTTAGGTGAGTGAAGACAATGACTTATCACTTATTTGAAGAACTGAACTGGTTATTTAAATTGTTTTATCAATTTGACCAATAATATGAGTTCACTGATTTCAGAAGAAATAACTTCTCAGTGGACTAACTGAAGCACACCAGGCCTTTAGCGGGGGAGAGTATAATGCCGATGTGATGGCTCTCACACATTAGAGCATCCTGCTCCCTGGAGGCAAGGATGATGAGCTGACCGTGAAGGACTGGGGGAAAGAGGGACCATCCTTTCTAGCTCATCCCATCTGGAAAACACAGAAAACCAGAGACATAGTGAATTATCTACAATTGAATATGATGAATATGAATAAGAGAATGGCTATCTGGATGACTATGCCTGACCCAGAGGTCTTTGTCTCTTTATAGTTCTTAGGGTAAGTAGGATCAGGAAACCTTTCTTCCCCAAATTCTGTGGGTTTTGTCTGTATTCTTCCTAGGACGTGTTGTCCTGAAACATTTTAGCTCAACCACCCAGCTCTTTGGGGGCAAACTCTCAGCATGGACTGATCCTGAGTCCCTTGACTGTGCTACAAAGTGAGGTGGGCTCTGGGTTTCTTTGTTGAGTCCTGAGATATTGGCATCCATGCCTCCTCTACTTTTGTGAATCCATGCTGTCTGTCTGCAAGTCACGAAGTAGCATGACATGACTTGGCATGGGAGTGCTTTGTCTTTCTTAGTCTTGGAAGTCTGGTTTGTGCAAAATCTCTGGCAGCCGGTTTTGTACAAATGCCTTGCCAGATCCAGAACATTGAACAAATATAACACAATGGTTGTAGTTGGTTTTAACGGTCAACTTTACACAGCCTAGACTCACCCAATAAGAGTCTCATTTGAGGGTCTGCCAAGACCAGACTGACAAGTGTGACGTCATCTTGACCATTGATTGATGTAGGTGGGCCCAGCTCATTGTGGGTGGCACCATTCCCTGTGCAGGTGACACGGGCTATATAAGAAGGCTAGCTAAGCCTGAACCTATAATTGAACCAACAAGCAACACTCTTCCATCGTTTCTGCTTCAAGTTCTTTTTTGAGTTCTTGCCCTGACTTCCCTCAATGAAGGACTGTGACTAGGTACGTGTCTAGAGTGTCAGCCAAACAAGCTTTTTTCCTGATCAGGTGTGTATTGGTCAGAGTGTTCTGTCCCAGAAATAGAAAGCATTATTAGAGCAGTAATAATCTTCAGTGAATGTTGAACCAGACACCTCCCTGCTGCCGTCTGTCCACTGGATGTTTCTGTCCCCTCTGTGTGTCAGACGTGGCACTAGGAGTGCAGCACTTAGTTGGAGAGACGGCATAGGAACAGATAATTATATGGTAGTGTGTAATTATTATAATAAAGTGTATGGAAGAGGTTCTGTGAAAACAGAGAGCGAAGGACGATGTGTGGAATCCTTCACAGAGGAGGCATTGTGTAAGTTAAGTCTCAAAAAGGGGGTTGGGCCAAAGTAACCTTCCAAAGAGCCAGGAGTCCCTTGGGAAGCAGGACAACGACTTATGTCTGAGTGAGTTGTTACCAGATTTCATTTGGCAAGGTGAGATAAGGAGAGGACATCGGAAGCAAATGAAATAGAGAGCATTGAATAGAAACTTGGGAAAATCAAGTGTGGGGTTTAGAGCCCCGTTCTAAAGGCAGCCCTGCTACTTTCTGTCTCTGTGACTTGGGGTGAAGGTCTAGGCCTCAGTTTCCCCAGAGGTTAACAAATCAGGAGTAAGAACCATGTACATCCCCCCCCTTTTTTTTATCATTGACAGCAATGATGCTGCAACAAAATTTGGTTTGATGTGCTATACACAGCAGAGTAGAAAACACCAGGGCTGGGGAGAAGGCTCCGTAGGTCAAGTGCTTGGAACAAGCAAGAAGATCTGATCTCCTAACCCTCACACAACTGTCTGAGCAGCTGAATCTGGTAGTGTGTCCCTGTTATCCTAGCACTGGGGAGGTAGAAGCTGTTCCCTGGCACTTGCTGACTGCTCAGCTTAACCCAGAAGATGAGCCCCGGGTTTGGTAGGAAACCCTGTCTCCAAATATAAGGTAGACAGTAATCATAGAAGACTCTCAAGTTCAGCCTCTTATCCCTGATCCCTTTGAACATGCAAACATGAGCGTGTATACACACATAAACATAGAGAAAGCAGGGAGGAAGAAAAGAAGAACTTTTTTATTTACACGTTTGGCTGGAAGATGTCCCCTATAAATAGATGCAAACATTTGAGTACTCAGTTCTAGCTGATGGCAGTGTTTGGGATTCTGAAAGTTTTAGGGGGTCAGGGTAAAGCCTTGCTGGAGGAGGTATGTGACTGGGGGCAGGCTTTGAGTGTTTATAGCCTTGCCTCACTTTGAGAGTTTCCCGTTTGCCATTGAGAATGCAATCTCTCGGTTTCCTGCTCCAGCTTCCTGCTGCCATGCCTCCCTGGCCATCGAAGACTCACCCTCTGAAACTGTAAGCTCAAATAAACTCTTCCGTAAGCTGCTCTTGGTTGTGGTGTTTTATCATAGCAACAAAGCAACTCCTGCAGAAGTAGGCACCAGAGAGTGGGCCGCTGCCGTAAGGAACTGAACGTGCTGTTTTAGAGGAATGTGGAAGGCCTGAGAAGCATTTGGAGATTGAAATCAGAACTTAACAAGCAATTCTAGAGGGAGTCTAGAAAGTAGTGCTGGGAGTAAACGGGAGTGTAAGTCCTAGATCAGGAGTTTTCAGAGGAAAGCAAGGACTTTACCAGCACTGAGGTTAGATGCCATTCTTATGAGAGTTTGGGAAAGAATCTGCCTGCCTTCCGCTTACGTCCTACGAACTTGCTCATCTTAGTTAGGGTTTCTACTGCTGTGAAGAGACACCATGACCACAGCAACACTCACGAAGAAAAACATTTAATTGGGGCTGGCTTACAGTTCAGAGGTTCAGTCCAATACTGTCAGGGTGGGAAGCAGAGAGGCACGCAGGCAGACACGGTGCTGGAGAAGAAGCTGAGAATTCTACATCTGGGTCAGCAGACATCGGGAACAGACTGCCACACTGGGCCTGGCATGAGCATCCGAGATGTCCAAGCCCACCCCCAGTGACACACTTCCTCCAATGATGCCACACCTACTGCAACAAGGCCACAGCTCCCAATAGTGCCAACCCCTGTGAGCCTCTGGGGCCATGTTTATTCAAACTACCACATTGCTCAAGGCTAAATTAAAAACTAATATACTACGTTCTTCTGTAGAGGGACTTTCAGGACAGCCTCACAGTGAGTCTGTGGTAGGGAGTGTCACTGAGAGCTCATAGGCAGATCTACAGTGAAAAAGAGCAGCTAGGGCAGAAAGAAATACAAAATATCTAGTTTAGAGAAAAAGTATTAGGAAGCTTCCAGGCATGTGTTGGAAGAAAGACTGTAATTGTTAAGGAGGTTAGCACCATTAAGGAGAGGCCTCCTTTCTACCATGAGAAGAGGGTTTTGGGGGAAAACCTCCCCCAAATAAAGCTTTCAACTTGTAAAATCAGGAGGCCTAAGGGATGCTTTGCTCCCGTAAAGCTGCTGCACATGTGGTCCAAAGTTCACCCCAAACAGGCAGCCAGAGTGGGCAGTGTTGTCCCCGTGCTGTTGGCTTTGGAGGCATGGAAGAAGCGAGGGTGAGGAACTAGTAGATTCTTCTTTAATGATTTCAGACAGATGCAGAGGCTGGGGAATATGTGGCGGGGGAGTCCCTTCATAAAGTCCCTGAGAGGGTAGGAGTCCTTCAGAGGTCATCGCATGATGCTGTAAAGGTGAAACCTGTGTTGCAATGGGGACTCTAAGAAGTTGGAGATGTCAAAGCCATGAGACATCTCCCAAGGATAGCCACATACAGGGAGTAGTGTGTGGTTTTCACTGTAGGTGGAGAGAGAGAAGGGTGGAGGATTCTCTAGATTTAGTTACTAAAGATAGAAAGATCCCCCTCACAATGTGAGTGGTGCTATTCTGTGGGTTGGGGTCCCAGATTGAGAGAAAAGGAGGAGGTGAGCTGAACACAGGCATTCTTCACTCTGCTTCCTGACTGTGGGCATGATGTGTCCAGCTTCTTCCTGATCCTGCCATCCGACCTTCCTTGACACGATGGACTATAGTCCCCAGACCTGCTACATCTGGCTGGATAGAATAAATGTTCCCTAAGTGGTATTTGGGGCACCATAGTTTGGATGGTACCTTCAAAGGCCCATGCGCTAAAGCCAGATGGTCATTGTTAGACCACCCTCAAGTGTAAGTAAGCCAGTCTAATAGATTTCCTTT
The DNA here is from genome assembly GCF_903992535.2 of Arvicola amphibius. Classification (NCBI taxonomy): domain Eukaryota; kingdom Metazoa; phylum Chordata; class Mammalia; order Rodentia; family Cricetidae; genus Arvicola; species Arvicola amphibius. The sequence continues at coordinate 138,320,594 of NC_052052.2, read as the reverse complement.
TACAATGCACATTCCTTCTATTGGTTCTTTTTTTTTTCTAGAAAATCCCGATACAGAATCCATGAAAATCTGGTGTTCTATGTGTGACAGGGAGCAACAGTATTAGAAAGCAGCAAGGGCAATGGACAAGTGAGGCCCATGGGTTAGGGATAACACATGGATGAGCAAGGGACACACTGGCAAACAACGGTTTCAGTTTAGGAAGCAGAAGAATTGTGATATCTGTGATACGTGCAGCGGGCACTTGGAGGATACAAGGAAGAGGATTTAAAACCATGGGCTCGGACCACAATGGAACTGGAATGTGAAGCAAAGCAGACAGTTGATGACTGAAGGTGTCCATAGACTGGACATTGTGCGGGGGTCAAGCAAACCACGGCTTAAAATGCCAAGCTGTCAGTGCTATCTACACACTGGGGTAAGACAAGCTAGAAAATTGCTAGCCCCACCATGTGGCATCATGCATCTTCATCCAAAAGGAATGGAGAACATTGGAAAGGGAGTACTCAACCAGGGGCACAGATGGGAAGTGTGCTCTGAGCTGGGAACGGGCTGGGGTTAGATTTGCAGCAGGGTGGTGTTGGGACGGGAGATAGACAGGAAGAGAGCACCGTGGAACACCGCATTAATACTGAGAAGAGGCAGAGAAGGAAGTGTGGGGTCCAGAAAGAGAAGCAGAGGAGTAAAATTGGCTATTGTGGGGGTGTTCTGAAAGCCAGACTCAGAGCAACCTAACTGTCAGGGAGAAGGGTGTATAGTATAATCCAGATTTCTCTTTTCTTTTTCATCCCTTATCCTCGCTTCATCTGCTTAACCTCTATGAGGGGATGTTTGATGCAGACAGACTTGGAAGCTTTCTCCTGCTCCGGCCAGCGTGCCCTCTGAATCACCAACACTGGGAAGCTGTCTTTCTTCTTCAGATCATGTTGAATAAGTAATTAATTAATTTATTTTGTATGTGTAGTGTGTATGTGTTTAGCATGTATATGTGTGTGTCTAGATATAAACAGCTGTGTGTATCACCTTGTGAATAGCTTTGCATCTTTGATTCGCTCCTTCCACCTTTATGTAAATTCTGGGAGTTGAACTCAGATTGCCAGGATGTTTTAGCAAGCACCTTCACCCAGCGAGCCATCTTGTTGACCCTCATGCTGAACAATTTACTCTGTTATTCATTAGCATCTAATTGGAAGTGTTATGACCCAAAGGAGGTAATACATGTCCTCACGGGGCGTGGGGGGGGGCAGGCTGACTTACTCTGGGGCATACTTAGTTCATACACTTGAGAACACTTCCTCGTTCTGCCTCCCCTGGGACTCCTTCCAGTGGTCAGGTCATTGGCCGCCTGGAGTGGGAGGGACACACAAATATTTATAAAGGTCATGTTGGAAAATATTCTAAAACCATTGAACTGCAAAACATGTGTTTAGCATTTCTGATGCTTGGGATGGAACAGACACTTTAATTCATCTTTATTCTTTCTGGAGTTTAGCTAGCTCCTTTTATCCCTTGCTGAACTGAATAGGGATGAAGAACAAGGGTTTGCTCACAAGGGACATCAACCCACTTCTTAGGATTTAGTTGAAGGTTGGGTTGCAATCCTATTATTCTTAAACAAACAATCCATCCCACAGCACCACGGAAGCAGGAATTCTGTCAGCTGTCTTTGCAAACTTTCTCGATTTCTGAGGCATCAGAGGTGGTGCTGTATGCACTAGCAGAATCTGAGTCCTGGTGTATATGTTAGGGGACTCCCTGGGAGGGAAACTTTTAATACGAGCTACCACATGTCAGAAAGTTGCTGTGAGTCTCCTTGTCATTGGATGCTCCAGTTTACTTCCTGGGTGAAATGACAGGCAGAAGCAGATCCATTCCATGTTTACAAGTAGAAAGTAAACTCTAATAGGCGAAGCTCAATTCCGGCTTTCTGTGGAACTCAGGCTTCTGGATGTGAACTGGCACTACTCCTCAGCTGGGGTCATTGGATGTGTGTTGCATCTTGCATCTGTACCTGCTGCTTACGCAAGTAGGCTGCTCCTCTCTAGATTGCTTCCTGCTCCTAGTTTCTACCTTTTCCAGTTGAAAGGGTCTTTCTGGTCTATCACAGACACTCAAGTGGTGTCCAGAGAGTTTCAGGGTAGGTGTGATGGGTTATGGTGATTGTCAATTAGACAGGATCGAGAAAGACTTTGGAGACAAGCCTCTGGGAGGAGTTATGTAAGAGGAGTTATGAAGATTAGGTTAATTGAAGTAGGAAGACTCACCCTAAATGTAGGTGGCCCATTTTATGGGCTGGGGTCCCAGACTGCATGCAAGAGAGAAAATAAGAAGAGCATGGTTGGTCATTTGACACTTTCTGTTTCCTGACTGTGTTTGCGACATGACCAGCTGCTTCATGCCCCTGCTGCCACCCATGCCCTGCCACGATGAATTCCCCCTTGAACTGTGAACCAAAATAACCCCTTCCTTTCTTAAGATGCTTGTGTCAGGTATTTTCTCTGAACAATTGGACCAGTAATGAACACAGTAGGCCTCCCAGGCCCTGAGTTATCGGATGCATCTCTCAAGACTGATCCACCACTGCAATTCTTACCAGAGTTTACTGAAACTCATTTGCTTAGTGTTTTGAACTATACTTCTCCTTCATGCTTCTGTCCTGATCAGCTTCTTCAGTCTTGTCTGAAGCCACCCCTATTGGCTCACTTCTTTCATTTCTAAGCCTCCTGCTGTCTGTGAGCTGAGGTTAAGATGGTGAGTGTGTTAGACGCTAGTGTTCAGGATGGTATAATAGAATAGGAGAGTCTGGGTGACTTACACACAACTGAAAGAGTTTTTTTTCCCCACAATTTTGGAGCCTAAGAAGTGTTAACTGAAGGTGGCCAGAGATTTATTGTCTGGTGAGGGTTTCTTTCCTGGTTCATACACAGCATTTCTTACCATGTCTTCAGATGGACAAAGGACAAGGTAGCCATCTTTTTTTGGATTCCTTTCATAAGCACGCACATCCCATTCACAAAGGCTTTCTCATGACCTAATTATCACCCAATAGCCCTGCTTTCAAGTACTGTCACACTGAGAGTTAGGATTTCAACACAGGGTCCTTAGAGGGACATAAACATGTGACCGTACAGCAAGAGACTGGGTCAAAGCTCTGCAGAATAGGCAAAGCCAGCCTTCCACCATTTTTGATGTCTAAGTCATGCCGTCATCCTGCCCTCATCACCCAATCAAAACTGAATTTTATGTCCCATATGTAAATAGCATTTCATAAAGAAGCTTTCTCTGCTGTGTGTCTGGAGCGATGGTACATTTTTTAGATTACACGCTCATTCTTGGAGCTTCACAAAAATCGTTCACATATTAAAAGGCTTTGGGAAGTCCTGTGGTCTAGAAACTTGTCTAATTTGAGTTAAGCATTTCCAAACAAAGCAAAACACAAACTTCTTTTTTTTAAACCACATAATCCTTTTTTTTCAGTAAGATCTATTTAAAATCCCCAAATGAAACTAGTATTTAATTGAATACATTTAAGCAACATGATTTGAGAGCATTAAAATTCCTTCCCTGCCCTGTTGACTGAAGGTGTTAACCTTCCATATGTGGGCATTCCTGAGGCCCTAGACCTGCTCCATTACAGACTCTGTGGGGACAGCATCTGCAGAGGCTGAAAAGCTGTGGCAGGCCTTGCTGCCTTTGCCTGCTTTATATTAATGTCCCTTCTTTTGCTAATAGTATCTTGAATTTCTGAGAAAATTAAACTTAAGAGGCTGAACGATGTTCCTCCAAAGTTCACATGTTAGAGTCCTTAGGACCTCAGAATGAGACTAAATAATGTGACTGTATAAGATTATCCATCTATCTGTCTGTCATCTGTCTATCACCTATGTCTGACTCTATAAGATTATCTATCTATCTATCTATCTATCTATCTATCTATCTATCTATCTATCTTCTATCTATCTATTTATCTATCTATCTATCTATCTATCTATCATCTATCTGTCTATCTATCTGTCTGTCTATCATCTATCTCTGACTATATATCTATCTACCTATCATCTATCTATTCATGACCATATTAAATATCTATCTATCTATCTATCTATCTATCTATCTATCTATCTATCATCTATCTGTCTATCTATCTGTCTGTCTATCATCTATCTCTGACTATATATCTATCTACCTATCATCTATCTATTCATGACCATATTAAATATCTATCTATCTATCTATCTATCTATCTATCTATCTATCTATCTATCCATCTCTTTTCCTCTAATCTATCCACTTATCTATTTATCAATCTGTGACTATCTACTTATCTATCTATTATCTATCTATCTGTCTGTCTGTCTGTCTGTCTGTCTGTCTGTCTGTCTGTCTATCTATCTGTCTAGCTGCCTGTCTATCTGTGATTGTATATCTATATGTCTTCCTTCCTTCCTTCCTTCCTTCTTCCTTCCTTTCTTCCTTCCTTCCTTCCTTCCTTCCTTCCTTCCTTTCTTCTTCCTTTCTTTCTTTTTTCTTTCTTTTGTTCATTCTACCTAACTTATTTAACTTACTTACCTCTACCCTGAGAGAGGTGAATAAGTTAAAGAAATGTTGGTACAGTAGACTCTGATAGGACTCAGGTCCTCTTAAGGGATTACGAGACTGATGCACAGATCATGTGAGGTTCCAGGGAAAAGATGATCATGGACAAGCCGGGAGCAAGGGCTCAGAATAAGCAACCCAAGTGACATCTTCAGCTCAAAGATGTAGTTTCCAGAATCATGAGGAAATAGACACTTGTGGTGTCTATTTGTGGTACCTTGCTTGGATAGCCATCATAACCTTGGTCGGCTAGCCATTATAAGTTATTATATCAGGTCCAAGGGAGGCTGATCCCATTGCATAGGTCCCTAAGTAGGTATCAGGGAGGTATGAATCAGCTATTATTATAGTCACAGTGTTTGGCTATGTTTTGTTAATTCCGTTAATGAGAAATAAGTCAATGAGATCCATTCTCTCATTTCTTTCTGTCATTTTCCTTTTCCTCTCTCCCTTCCTTTCTCCCCTCCTTCCAACACCCCCGCTCTCCCTTCCCCTCCCCCATGTGTGGTGTGATCTATGCATGAGTTCAGGCACACAGGTACCATGTAAGTATATGGAGGTTGGAGAGACAACCTTAGGTGTTAGGCCTTGCCTGTTACCTCGTTTGAACAGGGTCTCTTACTCACTGCTGCATATCCTAGGCTAGATGGCCTATCAGTTTCTGATGATTCACTTGTTTTGGCCTCTCATCTCACTGTAGGAACATGGGGAGGCGAAGGGCACAGATGATCACTATTGCACATGGCTTTATATGGGTATTGGGATCCGAACTCAGGTCCTCACATGCGTAACAAATGCTTTACAAACTCACAGAACCATCTCTCCAGCCCTATCTCCGCTTACTTTTATTATTATTAAATTACAAGTTTATTCGACACAAAACAATCTCCTCCAGCTTCATTGAGGTGGCTGACCGTGTCCATGACAAAGCTGCCTCTGAACAGGAACCCCACTATTGAGCCAACCCCAGCCTTGGCTTTCTTGGCAGTACTGGGAGACCAGAACGCCTTCTCATTGCCACGTTAAGCCTCCCTTCATGAGTCTTTAAGTTTCCTACTCTCTGATCTTTTAAGCTCACCTGCTGGTCTCAGGATGATTGTAGTGCAGGGTGGTAGGCACGGTCTTAGGAGGCTGTTGGAGGTAATGGCAGAGATACTGGATGCCCTCCTGGGTAAGGTACAGGTGGAAATGTTTCCAGGCAAATTGCTCCTTTCTATAGCTTTGAGACTGGAGAGAGACTGGGTGGTCTTTATTACTTGAAGTACATTCTTTTCTGCCAGCTCTGGGTGTTTGGGGATGTGGAATTTATTTTTGCGCTATCATTCCCTTCTTAAAAGGGAGTTCATAAATGGCAATCTGGTTCTTCTTGGGTATCAGCATCTCAGGGGTGGCTGTGTCCGAGGCCAAAGCTGAGGCCAGAGAGGGAAAGACATGTGCCTCCATCCCGTACTTTCTTGTACCACTGGAGAGAGGCATCCTCATTTTCCCAATGTTTATGTTACTCTGGGAGGAAGGAAGCTACCGACAGTCGTTCCGATACCACCTAAAGAGTCAGCCTCCCTGAGAACAGCTAAAATAGGCGAATGAGTGTATATTAATAAATAATAAATAAATAAATATACTTGTTCATTTTTTTTCTTGAGGTAGCTTGAGTTACACAAAAACTTCGGACAACACAGTAGATGTTGTGTCAAGGCTGGGGTGTGGCCTTGTTCTTGCTGCACTGAGTTCAATCTCAGAAATAACAGCATCCTGAGATTGAACTCCTAACAGATCCCACTGGACGGATGGGTTTGTTGAATCAGTGCTGTCATGGATGTGTGGGTCTGGGTTGGTCTGCAATGACTCCCCAGACCGGTGTGCAGTCAAGCAGGAAACTGTATTCATTTGCTTCACATCTATAGCAAGTATTTGCTACACTTGGATGATATCATTATTATTATTGATAATAATAATATTTCATTATTGAAAGCTTTTTGACAAACAATTCTGAAGTTACCTGTGGTAACCAGATCATGCATGAATAACCATTCGGGACCATATTATATTGTTTATATGACTAAGGGATATTTGAATTTAAGTCAAACGTTTCCATGGGTACAAGGTTGTAGGGTGCTGGAAGTTTCTCTAGAATGGGAGGGAGTCCCTGCAATGTGGCACTCACTGAAGAAACTGTCTATATTTTCCCAAGATATCTGTGTGTTCCCAGCCATAGCAAAACTATGATAACGTTTTTCTTCTTTATTCTAAGTCTGTCTGGATTTTTACCAATGACATGAACGACAGTGGCAGAAAAGGTGCCTACAGGTCTCTCTGTGGTTTGGGCTGGCCAGCTGATGGTAGTAAGTGTGCGGCTCACCACTTCTGAGTGCTGGCCATACGCCATAGGGAAATGTGAGGACACTGCCATTGGTATGGCAGGTGCCTGCCAGCTTGATACGCCGATAAGAGGAGGAAGGCAAATGGTAGTCACTTCTAAAGGAAGCTTGTCATGATCAGATTTTTGGCTTGGGCTCACTACACTAACGATGCTTAAAGTGCCAAAAGAATATTTTGTATAAATTTCCACTTTTCCTAAGTTTCCCAAATGCACCATCTAAGGTTGAACCACCTTACATACCAACAGAAACCTACCATGAACCGGGGTGAGATATTTGGGCACAGGCAGGTGAGGGGGCTGAGCTGCTGGCGGCTTTACTTATTTCTCAAAGGTCTCCTATATGAATCTTCATGTTCTCATTTTTTTTTCTCCTGCCTTCTGTTACAGAAGACACCTTTCCTGGATTTGAAAAAGAATCTTCTCACAGTTAAGAAACAGCATGTCCAAGGCTGGAGCAATGCTCAGATCCGGCTTGAGGGCACCTGCTGCTCTTGCGGAGGACTGGGGTTTGATCCCCAGATCCCACACTGGGCAGCTCACAGCCAGATTCTTTGTCAGACTGTCTTAAGAATGATATGCAGCCCACTTCCTTTTCAAATTTTTGCTTCCCTCTGGACTCTATTGAGTTACACTTCCGCAGCCCTCATCACCTCCGTGTTGTTGCCCCCCCCCCCCCCCGTCTCCTACCGGAATGGCCCAGTAAGCTACATTTTCAATATTTAATTGCTTTTCCTCTCCAAAGTCCCAAAGCCTTTTACATTTCTCCAAAAGCACCAGGTTCAAGTTCTTCACAAAGCCCCTACTCTCACGCCAACTTCTGTGTCAGCTACTTTTCGTTGCTATAACATAGCAACATGACCGAAGGTGACTTATGGAAGAAGGAGTTTATTTTGGCTTATGGTTCTAGAAAGGGAGTCAAATGGCACCTGTATGTTCAGTATCATCTGGCTGCTCAAAAGCTAATAGGAATAGTTAATAAATCCAATGTGAGAGTAAGGTGACCAGAGATATAACACTGGCCAGGCGGCCTTCATCTCTTCAACTGTGACTTTCTCATCTATACAAGGGGACGATATGCGCTACTTCCTGTGGCTTTTGAGAGTTTAGTGATACTTGGGAAGGTGCTTAGCAAAGGCCTGACTGATGTCTGGCCAGGTTTCAATAACTGAAAACACCTGGCCGTGATTCAGTTCAGCTTCAATCCATCAGAACACCCCTAGAGGGTGGAGGCGGCCCATCCTCCTCGTAAGATACACAGGATGTGCAGAACCAGGCAACATTCACCGGCCCTGAGCTTGCTAATGATTCAGTTACCAATTCTCCGCTCCTCCCTTTCCCCCTCCTCTTTCTTCCACTTCTTTTTCTCCTTTCCTCTCTTCCCCTTGCTTCTGTCCCCAACTCCTTTTTCTGACTTCCCCCTCCCTCACTGCCTCTCTTCTTTTCTACTGTTGAGATTGAACTCAAGGGTTCATGCGTGCTAAGCAAGCATTCTTCTACTGAATTACAGCCCTAGTTTGTCACCTCTAACCTTATTTCCTGTGAGGTACTTCAATCCTGTTCTCTGTGACTCAGGAATTTTCTTCAGGAGATAAGACTACTTTGAGCCTGTCTCTAGCTCTCCTTTCTCTACCTTTGAGAGGTGTGTCTGGCTCATAAACTCCCAATATTTTTATTTAGAAAATGCCCATTTGTCTAGAGTGAGTATTCGCACAGAGTTACTTACAGATCTCTCACTAAATTTATACAACCATCTTTTGTGACTGAGTTTCATGGTTTCTTACTTGGCAGATACTTCTAATGCAGACAAAGTAGCTTTGGCCATCTGTCAGAAAACGAGGCTTTCACTTTGTAAGGACTGCTCTTCTGGGACTGGAAGGTCTTTGTCAACGTATTTCAGTAGGTACCCTTTTATTTAGAATGACTGCAGTCTTTGATCTCAGATTCATGTAATAAGGCAGCAAACAAGGGTGGGGAAGGAATTAACGGCAGCCATTCACTTCCTTTTGATTGTGTTGGATGCAACGTCAGAGGGATAAAGCGTGCACACAAGCTTCCTGGCCTACAGAAGGCTGAGAAACTGGGAGAGGTCAGGGTCTTATTCTTGAAGTATGAAAGGGTCAGTGCCCCCTCTTGTTTAATCTTAGAGAAGACCAATAAGACAAAGGTGTGGGAGCTTATTATCTCCCTAAGGCTGTGATAGCATGGAGAATTCTCCTTGGTTGCAGACTGGTTTCCATCTACTGGTGAGATCATCCCTTCCTTCTGTGCCGGCACTGTCCAGCCTAGATCACTTCCCAGAGGTTAGGCTGACCATTGGTCATTTCGTTGATTACCCTTGAGCCTCCTGGACCAAAGTTTCTTAAATTATGGGTCACAATGTCATATAGAGTTCAGTCACTAAATAAGAAATTTGGGGAAAATTGGCCACAGGAAAAAAAAAGGTTTCTGAGCATGCAGTCATCACAAATTAATTCAAAATTTGAACATGCAGTGAATCCAAAGTGCTGCAGATAGCACTCACCTGTGCTGCATGGCATGGCTTGACTGCAGTCTTGGTTGTAAACTCAACATATGTGAACTTTGCATTGGCCATGCTACACCATGCAATTCTAGTGAGTACTGCCTCCAACACCTCAGTTCAGAGCGCGAGTACTGTTAGGGACCGCAGGTGTTTCCCTGGATGCATGACGTTTCCTGCTCTCATAGAAACACAATAGTTTAGTTACTCCATTAACTTATAGTTATTTAGTTTTTCCTTTTATTACTCTTTAGCACGTCAGTATCAAATGAATGTATCTTTCAATCACATTGTGCTGGACAGACAAATATACCCATCTCCTAAATATGCAAATTTGTTCTTGTCTTTAAAACGTGTAAGTATACCAAAGAATTGTTTAAAGGTAAAATTTTCTGTCCTTCCTTCCTTTCTTCCTTCCTTCTTTCCTTCCTTCCTTCCTTCCTTCCTTCCTTCCTTCCTTCCTTCCTTCCTTCCATCCTTCCTTGTTTCCTCCTTCCCTCCCACTCCCCATCCCTTCTTCCCTCCCTCCCTCTCTCCCTTCCTTTCTTTCTTTTTATAAGGTTCTACTATGTAGCCCTAGGTGGTCTGGAACTTGCTATGTGTTGCAAACTGACCTCAAACTTACCAAGTTCTTGAATTCTGGTATTAAAGGTATGCGGCTCCACATTCAGCTTAAAATAAATTCTTTATTGTTTGTTATCAGAAACTGTTCAATCTGTATGCCTTGTTTGAGTATATATATATATATATATCATACATACATACATATATACATACATACATACACACACACACACATACACACACACACACACACATAGTAGTGGAAAAATCTTAGAATATGTACCCTTGTCATTGTGGATATATCATTGAGGGTCTAGAACTTTTCTCTGTCTTTGTTTCCAGGGTACCATAAGGTGAGCAGCTTTGATTCATCAGTTTCCCCTGATTTGAAGTGTTACCTCACCATAAGCCAGAAAGTAGCCAAGGGACCATGGGTGGTTCCCCATTACTTTGTTGCTGCTATGACAGGATGCCAGGCAGAAACAATTTAGGAGACCTAAGATTTGTTCAGGTTCATGATATTTGGTCCATTATAGCAAGGCAGACAGGCCAAGCAGCTTAGCTCATAGTTCTAGTGTGTCAGAGGCAGTTGACATCACACAGACAAAGAAACAGATAGAAACAGAATCAGAGTCAAGTATAACCCTTGAAAGCCTTTGTCTACTGACTTGCTTCTGCCACCAAGGCTCCACCTCCTACAGTTTCCAGAACCTCTCCAAAATGGTACCACCACTAGGAACCAAACATTAAAGCTATGGGCGTGTTGGGAACACTTTAATTCAAACCACAACAGACTTACACTTTTGCAATCATGAGCCAAAATAAATATTTTTTTTTAAGTAGACATTCTCAGGTACTTGTTGCATCAATGAGAAGCTAACACATTCTGCTTCCTCTGTCACTCTTCCGTTCCTTTCATTTCAGAGAAAACTTTAAAAAGCTACACATCTGACATCACCTTGGTTATTTTCTTTCTTTCTTCCTTTCTCTCTACTCCTTCCTTCCTTCCTTCCTTCTTTCTTCCTTCCTTCCTTTCTTTCTTTCTTTCTTTCTTTCTTTCTTTCTTTCTTTCTTTCTTTCTTTCTTTCTTTCTTCCTATATTTTCATGTCATGTCTCACTTGTGCAGATATACCCATTCATCTGCCCATCCATCCATCCATCCATCCATCCATCCATCCATGCATCCCTCCCTCCTTCTCTCCCTCCCTCCCTTCCTCTATCCACCCACCCATCCATCTGCCCATCCATTCACCCATCCATCCTTCCGCTCATCCATCCTTTCATCCATCCATCCATCCATCCATCCATCCATCCATCCTCCATCCGCTCACTATCTGAGCATTATTTTTGGCATTCTACTGACCCTCCACAGATAATTCTTTCCTGCTTCCTCCCTCTAGCTCCTGTGTTTATGGTCTTATGCACAGGATGCTCACCAGGAATTAGACAGAGGCTTAACAGCAGAGGACATTTTCCATCACCTTAGTTTTCTTTGGCTGTTGGCCATCATCCTTTGCCCTGGCTTGTAAAGAAGAAACATTCTTGTTCTTCCCTCTCATCTGTGCCTTGATGGAGAAATAATCTTTCAGTTGTATTGATAATTAAGCACAGATCTATGGGAAATACCACAGTCCAAAACCTTTTTGCAGGCTTTGGCCAGGGCTCAGTTCACAGGCACAACATTCCAGCACTTTATTCTTTGTTATACGATTTACAACAGAAAGCTGGGCATGCCTTTTATGAATTTTTAACTTTCCCTTGAGAACCTAGGAACTATGGAAATCAGTCTGATGTTTCTGACTGTCATAGAATAAATCTAACACAACACATTTATACCAAATCAAGTTGTAGAAGTCACAGTAAATTGGAATAGAGAGAACACAGGGACCTGAGAATTAAGTGTTTAAGGATCAAATTTTTTTTCCAGTTTATTTATTTTTTATTAAAAATTGCCATCTCCTCCCCTCCTCCTCCCCCTTCTCTCCCCTCCCCTCCACCCACACCCCCACTCCCTCCCTCTTGAGGCCAAACAGCCATCAGGGTTCTCTACACTATGTTGAGTCCAAGGTCCTCCCAACTCCCCCCAGGTCCAGGAAGGTGAGCAACCAAACTGACAAGGCTCACACAGAGCCCGTCCATGTCGTAGAGACCAAGCCCATGGCCATTGTCCTTGGCTCCTCGGTCAGCCTCCACCATCAGCCACCCTCAGAGAGTCCGATTTGGTCGCATGTTCCATCAGTCCCATTTTAAGGATCAAAATTAATGGTAGAGAAAGCCTTATCACGATGGCGTCTCACATTCACAGAAAGTTTAAAGTACCCCTCTCTGCTCCCCTTGTAAATATGAAGAAGTTACTGAGATAATATAGATGCATTCAGGTGTAATGATGCATGCTTGTAATCGCAGAAGAGGAGGGATCGGGTGTCAAGAGAGTCACCACAGCATTGAGCCCAGCCTGGGACCATGGTTCAAAGTGAAACTTGAAATAAGTGACCAAAAGAATGAATCCTACGGACAGAAGAGGAACTTTCTGCTGACTTTCTTCGCCAGTAGCAGGGGCAGAGCACAGTTCCACATTGTTTCCACAGCATCCTGAAGTGATCCCTTGATCTGGAAACGAATCTTGACTTAGGTGAGACCATAGGATGATCTCCACGCACTGGCTGGGGCCACACTGCTAAGCTAACACCTAGGTCAGAGTAGCTGAGGGAGTTAGGATGTGTTTGCTATAAGCAGAGTCTCCTCTTGAATTCTTTAGATTCCAGGTAAAGACCTGGGAGAGGAGGGAGGCTGTACCTGAAGGAATGTCTGTGTAGGTGCTGCTTTCATTGCTATTTAACATCCCTCCAGCTCCTCCTTGTGCTGGAATTTCTGATTCTTAGTTGGTGAGTGGCTTCAGTCAGACTTCAACGTGATGAAAGAATCCTTTTTCTATCCCCTTGTCTGTCCGTGCTCCCAAATTCTTCTTCTTCTTATTATTTTACTCTATCTCGACCTAGGGCCACAAACTCTATCCTATGTACCAGTTAGAGTAGCAGTAAGGGTCCATTAAGGAAAAACTTCTGATCAAGAGAATAAGATCTCTGCCCTGGGTGGAGACTTCACATTCCAGGGAAGGCTGTGTCAATCATCGGGCCAAAGTATCACCCTGGGAAGGTGGCTTGCCTTAAGCCAAGCTAGGAGAAAGTGGGAAATACTCTACAACAAATGGGCACAGGGAACCGTTTCCTATGTATAACCCCAGCTGCACAGACTTTAAGGGCAACATTGAATAAATGGGACCTCCTGAAGTTGAGCAGCTTCTGTAAAGCAAAGGACATTGTCACTAAGACACAAAGGCAGCCTACTGACTGGGAAAAGATCTTCACCAACCCTGCAACTGACAAAGGTCTGATCTCTAAAATATATAAGGAACTCAAGAGACTAGACGGTAAAATGCCAATTAACCCAATTAAAAAATGGGGCGATGAACTGAACAGAGAATTCTCAACAGAAGAAGTTCGAATGGCCAAAAGACACTTAAGGTCATGCTCAACCTCCCTAGCTATCAGGGAAATGCAAATCAAAACAACTTTGAGATATCATCTTACACCTGTCAGATTGGCTAAAATCCAAAACACCAATAATAACCTTTGCTGGAGAGGTTGTGGGGTAAGGGGCACACTCATCCATTGCTGGTGGGAATGCAAACTTGTGCAACCACTTTGGAAAGCAGTGTGGCGGTTTCTCAGGAAATTCGGGATCAACCTACCCCAGGACCCAGCAATTCCACTATTGGGAATCTACCCAAGAGATGCCCAATCATACAACAAAAGCATATGCTCATCTATGTTCATAGCAGCATTATTTGTAATAGCCAGATCCTGGAGACAGCCTAGATGCCCTTCAGTGGAAGAATGGATGAAGAAACTGTGGAATATATACATGCTAGAATACTACTCAGCGGTAAAAAACAATGACATCTTGAATTTTGCAGGCAAATGGATGGAAATAGAAAACACTATTCTGAGTGAGGTAACCCAGACCCAAAAAGATGAACATGGGATGTACTCACTCATATTCGGTTTCTAGCCATATTTAAAGGACATCGAGCCTATAAATTTGGGATCCTTGAGAAGATAATAAGAAGGTGAACTCCCAAAAAAAGATATAGTAATCCTCCTGGATATTGGAAGTAGACACGATCGCCAGGCAAAATTGGGAACTTGAGGGTTGGGCAAGACTGGGCCAAGGGAAGATGGGGAGAGAAAAGTGTGAAGGGGAGAACGGGGGGAGCTCGGAGGAATGGGGTGCTTGGGATATAGGAAGGGTGGATATGGGAGCAGGGAAGCATATATCTTAATTTAAGGAGCTACCTGAGGGTTGTCAAGAGACTTGACCCTAGAGGGGTTCCCAGGTTTCCAGGGAGATGCCCCCAGTTAGTTCCTTGGGCAGCTGAGGTGAGGGAGCCTGAAAAGGCCAGTTCCTATAGCCATACTGATGAATTTCTTGCATATCACCATAGAACCTCCACCTGACGATAGATGAAGAAAATGACAGAGCCCCACATTGGAGCACCGGACTGAGCTTCCAAGGTCCTGATGAGGAGCAGAAGGAGAGAGAACATGAGAAAGAAAGTCAGGACTGTGAGGGAACCTCCAGCTGGCGACAGATGGGGAAGGTGACTGAGCCCCACATTGGAGCACTGGACTGAGCTCCCAAGGTCCTGATGAGGAGCAGAAGGAGCGAGAACTTGAGGGAGAAAGTCAGGAACGAGAGGGGTGCGTTCACTCATGGAGACGGTGGGACAGAACTAATGGGAGATCACCAACTCCAGTTGGAATGGGACTGATGGATCATGCGACCAAACCCGTCTCTCTGAATGTGGCCAACAGCGGGGGCTGACTGAGAAGCAAAGGACAATGGCTCTGGGCTCTGATTCTTCTGCATGGACGGGCTCTGTGGGAGCCTTCTCAGCTTGATCGATCACCTTCCTGGACCTGGGGGGAGTTGGGAGGACATTGGTCTTAGCATAGAGTGGGGAACCCTGATGGCTCCTTGGCCTTGAGAAGGAGGGAGGGGAGGTATGGGTGGAGGGGAGGGGAGGGAAGGGGGAGAAGGAGGGGAGGGAAGGGGGAGGAGGAGGGGAGGGAGGGGGGAGGAGGAGGGAAGGAGATGGAAATTTTTAAATATAAAAAAAAAACCATGAAAAAAAAAAAGAGCTAGGTAGAATGAGTTTTTCCTCTAATGAGATGCTACGTATCCTGCTTCCCAGGGTTCCTCTCTTCTAGTCTGAGACCTCTGAGTTACCGTGAGGCTTTGCTGGGTCTGCACACCTCTCTGAGGCCCGAGTCAGAAAGATACACCTTTTCCTTTCTGTTTTTGTCTCTTTTGACAGGTACTAGCCAGAACCTATGATTCTGAGGTTGTTTGAGAGTGGCATTATTAGGAAGTGAGTCCTTATGGAGGAAATATGTCATTGGGGGCGGGCTTTGAGGGTTCAGATGCTAAAGCCATGCCCAGTTTGGCAGTCTCCTCTGTTGCCAGCTGATCCAAAAGTCGAACTCTCAACTCCCTCTCCAGCACCGTGTCTGCCTGCCATACTTTCCACCATGATGATAATGAACTAAAATCTCTGAAACTGCAAGCCGGCCCCAACGAGATGCTTTCCTTTGTAAGAACTGCTGTGGTCATGGTGTCTCTTCACAGCCATAGAAACCCTAAGACAGGTTTCCCCACTCTTCTCCTAAAGCCTCCCTTCCTGCTGTGTGGTTGCTTACCCATGTGTCTGACTTCCATGCTGGCTTAAGTAGCACAGCTTCTCGCCTTCTCTCTTCTATCTTCATCCTTTGGATAGATGCTGAGATTTGTAGCCTGGCAGCCTTGGGTCTTTTTCTTTTAAATGCTAATAAAATTGTTCTCAAGTCTCTGTTTGAATCCATTCTGAAATTCTTTTATTAGTGAGACGAAGAACCCCTGATTTCGCTTATATCGTGTTTGTATAATTAGTAGGTTGTGGTGGAGTCAGTGAGCAGATGTCCCTGCCACCTTTAACCTCTGTTCTGGGTGCTTGGGAGAAAGAGGAACCACATGAGGCAAAGGAACCTAGTCTTCCGTGCCTCTGTGGATGGGGAGGCAGATAAAGCATAGTAATGAAGGGGCAGGAAAGATGGCCCAGCTTTTAAGAGCAGATGATGCTCTTCCAGAGGACAAGGGTTGGGTTCCCAGCAGCCATACTGGGCAGCTCACAGCTGCCTGTAACTCCAGCTCTGGTCTTCACAAGGCTTGCTTTCAAAGAATGACCCTGGCCTTCAGACATCTGTGACTGTGATCTGTTTGTGGAATCATGGCTTCCCCTCCCTTTCCCTTTCCCCCATGAAGTGATTCTATTTAATGTGAAGAAGGTCCAGGTGACACTATGGTGACAGGAATGAAGATAATTTAGGAAGACACTTCTGCTCATCATTTTGTCTCTCAGACTTTTAAAAACAATGGACCCCAAGAACTGGACCCCAAGAAGTCAGAATTTCTCCAGGAATCTCATTGCTGGGGCAAGAAAAACCATGAGAACTGATGTTAACACTTTGCC
This sequence comes from Arvicola amphibius, assembly GCF_903992535.2. Lineage (NCBI taxonomy): Eukaryota > Metazoa > Chordata > Mammalia > Rodentia > Cricetidae > Arvicola > Arvicola amphibius. Next base: position 138,303,967 of record NC_052052.2, on the reverse strand, counting down.
TCCCAGGAAGAGATTTCGCAGGATTCTTACTAGATCACCTTGCAGGACAGTCTGTCATGGAGAAAATAATGATGGGGAGGACCACACCTTGACCAGGACCATCCTCTATTTAAACTTCTAGTTCATGTCAGGCTACCCCAAGACTGGACATGGGGGTGAAGGGTGAGGGTCACTGGATCTCTTGGCTCTTCTTCTCAGTGTGGATACATTGAATAAATCTCTTCTTTCTGCCCCTTACCATTGCTGGCTTTTTTCATTGGTCTGTTGAGACTGGTGACTGAACCTGGGATTTGGTAGGGGCTGTCACAGTTCGGGCTCTCAGGTCTCAGGCTAGGATCTTAGAGGTTCCAGACCCAGGAGCCTGGATGTACCAGAGGTCAGATAGTCTGGATGTGGGGAGTATTACACACATGATCTGTAGCTACCTGGTCAGAAAGAGCCCAGACCATTCCTCCCGGTCAGGGAAATCTTGGATTGAAAGACATGCCGAGAAAGAATTACCCCAAATCTGTACCAGGGGACAGAGCGGCTTCTTCATTACAGCCCGGCAGCTGTGACAAATGAAGACACAGCCAAGAGCAGATAATGAAAAATTTTGAATTATTGCCACTGTTTCTCGTATTCCTGAAACTCTCGGATTAATATAGCAAAGCAAGACTGAAGATGAAAAGCCAGAATCTTTATCAAATGCATTAAGTCTGGCAGACTATCTTCAGGACGAAGCTCCAAGTCCCTAAGTCCTGGCTGGGGTTTTGTGCAAGAGGAGGCCTGGATTTCCCTGGGAGTTTTCACCTGCTTCTCCCCCTTTTCCTGTGAAACAAACGCAGCTGGATTTTGTTTTTTAATCTTTCTTACTTCTCTGTCTTTTTGTGGCACTGGGAATTGAACCCAGGGCTTCCCGCACACAAGACAAGCTCCCTGTCACCGAGCTGTCACCAAGCTGCATCTCCAGTCCTCAGAGCGTTTCGTCCCCACAATTTCTCTTCTCTGTTGAGGTATTGTGTATCTCTCTTTTATTATTGGGTTTAGTTTGATTTGCTTTTCTAGAGCAAGGTTGTGTTCTTTTCTCTAGATCTCAGGAGTACTTCCGGGGCAAGGAGAGAATAAACTGATAAATTCTGGCTTAGCATAATACCCAGGAAGTAGATTGGAAGCATCGGTCCATTGGGGAAGAAGCTCAGTCTGTACAAGAATCAGTTATGACTTCTGCAGTGGGTAAAATAGAAAGAAATGCATAAACTAGGCATTTAAATTGTTTTCGAAACTCGCTTGAATTCCAGATTCAATCGGTATTTTTTTCCATTGCTCTACACACAAAAATGGTATTTTTTACTTGACCCCTATTGCACAAAGAATCCAGAGTAATATGAATCACTCCTTTACATACATTGTGTAAAAATGAAATATCAATCTTGTTAAAACTGTGGCATTACACACTTGCTAGAGGACTTAAAATTTATACCTAGTAGTACTGGGCATGGTGGTCCATGTTTATAATCTCAGAATTAGGGAGGTAGGTGGAGAGAAGGATCGAGAGCCCAAGGTCATTCTCTGCTACATAGAGAGCTGAAGGCTAGCCTGGGCTATGTGCCTTGAGATCCAGGTTCAAAAACAAAAAACAAAACAACTGGATGTTTAATCTAATAGGTGGGAAATTGTTTCTTGATTTTTTTGAACTTCCTTCTGACTATGGATTATACATGTTGATACACAGAAACTATAATTGACTAGTCCAGTGTTTGCTGTTTGTACCTGTCTGCATAGACATAATACATTTTTATACAAAGTACTGAAATATAATTTGCTGATAGTTATCAAATTACTAATGGTCATAGTTTGATTCCCCCATCCCCCCTTTTTCCCCCTTAAGTCAGGGCTTGCTAGGCAGTCCAGACTGGCCTTGAACTTTCTGTGGTCCTTTTGCCTTAGACCCCTGAGTACTAGTGTTAGGGGTAGGTGCCCGCTCCCCTTATGTGGGGCTTCCTGACCACCTTCTGATACTGGCAGGCTTAAACACCAAGAGTGGCCGGCTGAGAATCGTTTGCACAGCAGCAGAATCTGCAAAGGAAGCCATAACTCTCGGAGGAGTGAAATCCCTGCCCGGGTGAAAGAACAAGGCCTAGAGGGGCTGCCACGGCATGGAGAAGTGGTGGGAACCTCTTAACAAAAATTTGCAAAGGCAGAGATCTAAGGATTTGATCGTGAATGTTTAGTGGGCTCAGGCTTCTTCCGCAGCCCCATCATGTTTGACCTCTCTTCTTTCAAAGGTCTTATTTGTTCACCTAGCTGCATGTTCGCCTTCAGCCAATCAGGGCCCATCTGGGCCAGTTAGATTCAGCTGGAACCGTATAGATTCAGACTTGGGAACACAGGGCACCGTAGAACTCGATGGAGGAAGGTGGAGAGGACTGCCTTCAAAACGCCCCCAGGATGTACTCTCCAGAGACAAGCCTCCCCGCCATGCTTGAGGCTTTTATTCCCAGCAGGGTATTCTATCAAGCTACTCTGCACATAAAGAGGACCCAGGCTTTGCCTCAGCTTTTGAGACTCCACCCTTAGCTGCAGAGGGGAATACATTCCAGCAGGGGCTCCCAGCATTCAGACAGGGATACCCCCCTCTCCCAGCAACCCACCCTGGAGACCGACTGCTCTCTAGTCCGATGAGAAGTCTTTTAGCACTCTTAGACCCGCAGACATGTTCTGCAAGGGGCTACCCTTGGCTGGCACCCCAAAGCCTCAGAGATCTCCTGAACTGTAACATTCCTCAGCACTATAACATCTTCCTGACCTGTAGTGGCTCTCTGCGAGCATATCATGCCGCTACTGAGAGTCAAAAGCTGTTTGGTTTAAATGCCATGTGGCCATTTTTTTTAGGCTGCTTTATCCTTTGTAAAGTTGTTGTTGATCCCAAATTCACAACGAAGCTTCCTCCTGATGTACTCTGCATTGTTTTCTCATTTCATTCTTGGAGAGGGCAAGACAAGAACCTCGTTGGAGACCAGAGATGGTCCCTACTGGATGCCTCCTTAGGGTATGAGTCGCCATGCCATAGATCATAGTTTGCCATTTATAAGAATGCGTGTCTACGTCTTAAGAAATGAAGGCTAATACAGATTTTTCGTTGACTCTACTGAGACCAGTAGAGAAAAATGAGATAATAGCATGCCTATGTTTTAATGACATTTGTTTTTTCAGCACCTAGCATTGTGTTTATACAGTAGGCCAATTCAACATACATTGGAGGCTTCAAGATCTTAAATACAGAAATCATTTCAATGTTAATTTCCCCAAAGAGACTTACTAGTAAGTGTTGTGGAGTGCCCATTAAAAAATAATACATAAACGATCTCACTTTCATAACTCCCTCGTGTGGTTATAAACCTAAAGATCTTTAGCTCCCAATTGCTCCAATACTAGACTTGCAAAAATAAACCAACAATCTTATGAGTGAAATAACATTGTAATATGAAAATGACAATCTATTTTTCCTCCTAAAACACCCTGCCACCACCTTTTCCAGGCAGTCGTCAGTATAGAGTCAGCACTGAGCCTTCATCTTTATTGTTGCTGTTTCTCTTAGTCTCAGATGGCGAGGATACAATTGCTCTTAAAGTTGGGTTGACCACCTGATTGCTGTGGGCTCTCTTCTGTCTTCCAGATCTTGTTATGTTTTTTTTTTTATAGGAACTTAGCTGTGTATCTGGGTGTTCAGCTATATGCTACATACTTCCTATGAATAAGACAACAGCTAAATAAGGCCTGCAGGAATCAACATTCTCTCTCTCTCACACACACACACATACACACACACACACACACACACACACACACACACACACACACATGCAAAATGAGTCTTCCTCTGTCCAAATGATGCCACGGAGACTTATTACTTATGAAAGTTTGGCCTATAGCTTTGGCTTGTTCCCAACTAACTCTTATAACTTAAATTAGCCCATTTATATTAATGTACATTCTATCATGTGGCATTACCTCTCTTTCATCTTGCATCTCCTATTTTTTCTCGGTGTCTCCTGGTGTCTCCTGTGGGCCTAGAATCTCTTCCTCTTTCTTTCTCTCTCCCTGGAAATCCAGCCTATACCTCCTGCCTAGTTACCAGCCATTCAACTTTTTATTATACTAACCTCAGCAATACATTCTCACACAGTGTACAAATACCCTGCAACACACATAGACATTCATGCACACACAGTGTACTTACTCTGTCCTCTAAACTGTGAGCTCACACAACACAGGCAGACATTTGTAGGAGAGGTGTGTGTCACTTTGGGCAAGTTCCAGGAAAAGCAACCGGCTTTCTTACCTCGAGGGTAAGGTTACAGGACTGTGCCAGATTTTTGGAGACTTCCTGCTGGACGAAAGTTAACTTCCCTCTTTGTTCCTGCCTCCTAGCCACCCAGGTATTGGCTGCTCAGGGAAGTTGGTTCTTCCCTTGTGGACATCAGTGCTCAGAAATGCTACCTGTGAGTCTCAAGGCCATAAACATACCTGGGCTACTTGGTGGTGTTATATAAAGAGTTACTGATGTTCCCTAAAGATTTCACTGCCTTCCTGGCTGGTCAGGCGTTTTGAAAGGCAGGTCCCGACCTGTCGGAACGCTTCCCCTTGCTGTTTATGAGCACAGTGGCTCCCTGGGAGAAGCTGTCATTTCTCTCCTGGGTGTGCAGAACCAGTTTCCCTGGATGCCAGGCTACCAAGCCAAAGTTTTTCCTCATGAAGGGGCTGGGGACTGCGGGGGGGGGGGGTGTGCTTCATGGAAAGCCATAGGCCCTTCACTTCTTCAGTGTCAAGAAGGAGGCAAAAGCAAAGAGCACCTGGATTAGTTCTCTGTGGTTACACATGGCGGGACTTGGTGGAGGTGGCGGGAGATCTGGGCTTTAGTTCCCAGTGTAAGCAGCGTTTACCTGTTACATACCAGCTGCACCAAACCCTTGGCAGATTCTCATCCAGAATAAGTTCAGTTTCCTCTGAAAACAAAGGTTTTAAAGGGAAGAAAAGTTATGAAAAAGAGCCTCTTTGTTCTGCAAGATACCGAACCAACAGCAAAAATAACTGCACTGAGGGTTTTTCTTTCTTTTAAATTCCTTTTTCTTCTTTGTTTTAAAAACAGTTTTCCAGTTTACTGCCTGAGTTATCTCCCTAGCCTCTCTCTTCCTCATTTTTTTTTTTAAATTTTATGTGCTTTGTGTTTTGCCTGCATGTATGTCTGTGCATAAAAGTGTTAGATCCCCTGGAACTAGAGGTACAGACAGATGTAAGTTGTCATGTGAGTGCTGGGGATGGGATCCAGTTCTTCTAGAAGAGCAGCCAGTACCCTAAACTACTGACCCATCTCTCCAGCACCCTCAGTGAGATTGTTTTTAATGCTTCACAGGCAAGAGTGTTTTGATATTGATCCATTGACATATATTTTTCATGTTAAGGTTAAAATGCGTGATCTTGGGGGAAGGAAGTGCAGGGACACACATTACATATGCAGTGGTGCATGCTTGGAGGTCTGAGAGGCGACTTTCAGGAGTTAGTTCTTCCTTCATGCTTCAAGGCAGGGTCTCTCCCATTTCTGTCACTGCACTGTGCAGTACTCCAGGTTAGCTGGTCCCTAAACTTCCAGACAATTCTCATGTGTCCACCTACATTACCGTAGGAATGCTGGGGTTACAGCCAAGTGTCACTGCATCCAGCTTTTTATGTGGGTACTCAGGATCAAACTTGGGGTGTCAGGATCTCATGACTAACACTTTCACCAGCTGAGCCATTTCCCCAGTTTCTATATTCTTATCTTAAGGTTAAAGTGTGTTTATGTGTGTGTGTGTGTGTGTGTGTGTAAAATATTTGTGCTTTCACTTTAAGGTTAAAAAGTAATGTATCTGTCTAGAAATACAAAAATACCTACAATACAATATATAAATATATAGTATATAAACATGTTATATATTATTTAGTACACACACACACACACACACACGATGAAAAGGCAGATATGAATTGCTTTCTCTATGGTCAGCAAAGTCCAGGCCTGAGTTCTTCAGTCAGCTGCCCGCACAAATGCAAATGAGGAGCAACTTTTCATAATGCCGTATAAAAGGCAAGCTCAGCCAGGCATTGATCACAAAATGGACTTGCAAATGACTGTGGTTGCTGGCATAAATCAGTGCCACACAGAAAACAGAGGCGCCAGACCAGAGCGTGGCTGTTGCTTTTCTTGAATTCTTTCTTAATATATCTATTATATATATATTTTTTGAAAAAAATGATTCCAACTGTCAACTGGGATTATTAGACTGCATAATGATATTTTTTATGTCCAAAGATATGAATAAAATTACTTTCTCACCATGTATATTATAGTTATACATGTTTTCTGAGAGTAAATTAACATAGAAATAAATCTGCGATGTCAAGAATATGCATTAACCTGTTCGGGCCTTATAAATATGTAAAAATAACACCTAGCTCTTTGCCTCTCCCTGGTAAAATAATATCTTATACTAATCCAGAACTGGACATTTGGTATATTAGAATACCCAATTATATTTACTCAGTCCAATTTAACGATTATTATTTTAAATGTTGTGTACCTGGTGCTCTAGGGGATGCGACAAATGTCTCTAATGGGGTTTTCTTTTCTCATTCAGATAACTCTGCTTTAGGATTGAGGAATCTGCTCTTGTCTTTGCTGCAGCGACACTTCTATCTGCCACAGGAACGATCACGGTGACTTTCTTTTGACATGCGCACACATCTGAGAATATTCCAGAGAGCTCTTTCTCTGCTCTTGTGTCATCTGTTTCCCCCTCCTCTCTTTGAGGGCCTTTCTTGAACTCTTCACATATCATGAGAGCATCTTTTCTGTGCTTGTTGGTGTCCTTGACTAGCTCCAGAGCTCTTGCCTGGCAGGGTTAGTATTTTATTGTTTTATCCGTCTTTGTGGTGTTTTAGGCCAGTCTTGTACTTGTCCCGTGGGCCTCTCCCATCTCTGTTCACTGTGCTCAGACGCACAGACCTCATTTGGTTCCTAGAATGTACCAGACTCGTCTGCCTTACGGCCTTCACAGCTATGGTTCCCTCTGCCTGACTCCTTTTCTTCCTTAGTCCTGATCCTTCAGATGTCAGCCAATGTCACCTTCTCAAAGTCACCCTTCCTAACCTGCACCCTACCTTTCTTTATTAGACTCTGCCCTGTTTCGTCCTCCAAAGCAGACCCGCGGGAGTTAGCTTCTGTCTTTCTTTCCTTCCATCTTCCCTTCTTAGTCTGCTGGTTCATATTCTTTCCCCCTTTCCCATTAAACTACCTTTTGAGGATGAGAGCTATATAACTTTCCCTTCTGAGTCCTCCTACGAAAGCACATAGCACAGTCAGTGATAAAATTTCTTGAATGTCAAATGAATGATTAACTCAAAGCAAACTTGTAAAATGGATTCCTTATAAAAAAAAGATTTTTATGGCAAACAAATGAAATGCATTTAAAAACTGCTAAAATCACTTTGTCAATGAACACACCAGCGAAGGTTGTATAAAGACATAGTGAGAAGGCGCCCACCTAGAAGAAGGGACATTTACCATGCCAGTGTGCCAATCTCAGAAGATCTGTGTTCGTTATTTAAGTCTCCCTGGACTGGGCTTTTCAGTTACAGCAATGTGAGCTAGGTCTGGCATGTATGAAGCCTAGGATGACTTTAAATATTTTGTCCAGTTTTGTTCCCTTGACAACTCGGTGGTGGTCTCTGCTCTATTGTTTTCTTATTTCAGACTAACGTGCTTTCTCCAGTGTCTTCTGCTTGTTTTTAGGTATGTTCATACTGCAGCCCGCACACACACACATACACACTCACACATGTGCACGGAAACACACAACCTTTATGGAACAACCTCAATTGCTCTCGGTCTAACATCTCGTGATTTTGGAAGTGACTTTTAAAAAAAAAATCTAAAAACTTTTTAGTGATATATTTTTTTCTAAAGAGTTTATTGTTTGAAAAATTATATATGTCTGTGTATATCTGTGTGTGTGAGTGCAGGTTACCACTGTGTCCAGAAGCAGATGCTGGAGCCTCTGGAGGTGGAGTTACAGGCAATTGGTTGGGAGGAGTTTGACAAGGGCTCTGGCAACCCCATGCGAAAGAAGTATTCACTCTTGAGCACTGGGCCTTCTTTCAAGTCTTGTTTTAGCCAAGGAGTTGAGACAGTATTCTGACTAGTATACAAGAATAGGTGGATTTGCCTGTGGGAATGCTCTCAGTAGTAAGAAGACCCTCCCGCCTCCCAGTTCTGTTCACGCTCACAGCACATTCATTACCTCAAAAAGGAAGATGTTGGGCTTTGTGTAAGTATGCTATACTGGGGCTGGACTGCTCTTCACTTGATTTGTTTGCTTGCTTGCTTGTTGACACTGGGTCTCATTTACTCCAAGCTGGACTTGAACTCACTATGTTGATGAACCTGGCCTTTAACTTCTGTTTCTCTTGCCTTCGTTTCCCATGTACTGGAATTACAGGAATGCATCGTCACCTACAGTCCCATCTCCTCTTCCTCCTTCTTTTGTATTCTCTCCATAACTTAGTTGCATTTCCGTTTTTATTTTTGGAGAATGGGGCATAGGGTGAAATTGATATGACTCTTGCCACGTAGCTCAATTTGATCTTGAACTTGAAATCTCCTGCATTAATCCACTATAAGTATGATGCTTAATCTTCATGGTTCCTTTGGATTGATCAGAGATACCTACGTAAGGATCTTAGTGAGGCAACTCTGTGGGTGTGTCTATGTAGTAAGTTGCTAAGACACTCTCATCATATGGCCTGAGGTACTGTCACCTGAGGGCCAATATTCCCGCCTCCTTGCTTCCTGGTCTAATGAGCTGCTGCCTTTAAGCCTTCTTCTCCAGCATGGACTGCCTACTGGAAAACTATCAATCAATGGTAACTTTTCTTGAGCTGAGTTGATTCCGCTTGGCTGTTTGGTCACACTGACAGAGAAGAGTAAGGGGCTGGGGAGATGGTTCAGAAGGTAAAGGCCTAGAGGACCTGAGTTCCTGTTCTCTAGCACCTCTTTAAAAACCGGTGACAGCAGGATACTATCACACCAGCGGGGGTGGGGGATCCCAGAGGCATTCTGACAGTCCAGCAGAAACTTGAGTTCCAAGCTGAGTAAGAGATTCTGTCTCAAAAAACCCAAAAAATAAAAACAACAACAACAACAAAACCAAGGTAGAAAGCAATAGAGGGAGACCCTTGACATGGACATCAGCTGCTGGCCTCTACATGCCACACCCATACCCCACATGCACATGTGGTCATACACCAGATGAACAAGTGCATCACACATTCCCAAGGTAACTAATACAATAGGTTTGTGCCCCCATAATGATTCATCTTTACTGTTAAGTTGACTGGTTTTAGAATCTCCATGGAAAAACATCCCTGGGTGTGTCTACCAAGTGTCCTTAGAGAGGTAGGCCTGAGGAGAGAAGAGACTCCTTGAATGTGGGCGGCACTATCCCATGGGCTGGGGTCCTGCACTGAATATGAGGATAGTTAGCTGGGTCCCAGCATTCATCTGTTCCTGCTTCCTGACAGCAGACATGGTGTGGCCGGCTGCCTCAGTCTCCCCTGCCTTGCCTTTCCCTGTCACAGTGGACTGGACCCTTAAGGTATGAGCCCAAATAACCCCCTCCTTCCTCAGGTGGCTTTTGTCAGGTATTTTGTTTTAGGAACAAGGAAGGCAACTAATCCAGCCATAACACATGCTTTAGTTCTGTTTGCCAGGGGCATATTTAAATACTGCTACCTCTCCCAAGCCATGCAAGATTAATCAAGATTTGAGGTCTCAGCTGGGTGCTGGCCCTCTGCAGCCATTCTGCTGAGAATGGTACTCAGCGTTGATGTGAAGACTGCTAACCATACATGTGGAAACATGGGTGCAGCAAGTAGGAGCCCATAAGATTTGCTAATTTTATTTTACTTTTCATCCACGGTTCTCCCCTCCCCCTCCTCCTCCAGCCCACCCCCATTCACTTCTCTCAATGGGTAAGGGCTCCCATGTGAAGTCAACAAAGTCTGACACATTAAGTTGTGGCAGGACCAACCCCCACCCCCCACATTAAGGCTGAGCATGGCCTGCCACCATAGGGAATGGGCTCCAATGAGCAGATAGTGCAAGTTTCACCACTGTCTCCCACATATTGAGGACCTAGTCCAAGCCCGAGCAGTTTCCACAGCTGTCAGTCTAGGGTTTGTGAGTTCCTGTGAGCTTGGTTCAGCTGTCTCTGTCGATTTCTCCCTTGTGGCGTACTACACCTGTCTGTGCTCTAGGCACCATCGTACAGTTCGTGAACTGGGCAAGGGGCTGGAGATTGAAACACACAAAGATGCACAGACAGAGAGAGACAGGTCATCCTTGATGCCAGAATGCCCCCAAAATGCCCCCTTTATTGTGTTCAGGGGCAGCTTATATAGGGATAGCCACGCCCCAGCCAAACCCACCAGAAACCACTCTCCTGCCATCAGGAACTCCTGAGGTCTCCTGCTGAGAGCAGCTGTAGGCACTCAGATCAGAGGAAAACAAGTTGTTTCAGGATCTGGGGGTTCACAGCTCCCAACACTCCCTCATGATCTTTACCTCCCTTGCTCATGTATTACCTCCTCCCTCTCTTCAATTGGCTTTCTGGAGCTTGGCGTGGTGGTTGGTTGTGGATCTCTGCATCTTGTTCTGTTAGTTGCTGGATGAAGGCTCTGTGATGTTAGTTGTGGTATTCACCACTCTGATTAGAGGGGAAGTTCAGTTCAGGCACCCAGCCCACTATCGACAGGACTCTTATTTGGGGTTATTGTTGTTCAGTTCAGGCACCCAGCCCACTATCGACAGGACTCTTATTTGGGGTCATTGTTGTGGATTTTGGGCAATTTCCCTGGCACCAGTTTTCTTTCTCACCCCATAGTGGCTCTGTCAAGATCTCTCTTTCATTGCTCTCCCACTTCATCCCTCTCCTCCCTGAACTATCCATCCCTCCATGTTCTCACTCCTGTCTCCTCCTTTCTACCACCCTCTCACCCCCAGATTGAGTGCCAGACTGCCGTAGTTATACGACAACGGAGACTTACACCAAGTGTGTGTAAGAAAGCATCTGAGGCCAGACAGTGAATGGCAGAGTGAGAACCTCTCCCCAGAGTCTTTGAACAAACTTCAGGTCAGAATTTATTCATCATGGGCAGTCCAGGATATTGGCAATGTCAGGAATTTTAGAAATTGGCCAAAGAAAGATACAGGCACAAGAGTAGCCTTCTCAAGAGACAGGACAAGCGTGCTACAATTGTTAGTGCTGTGGAAGCAGACCAGAAAACCTAGGGAGTCAGGAGGCTCAAGCGCTGGCGAGCCCGGAGCCTGTCTTTCTTCGTTCTTTGCCTTCTCTTGGGAGGGAAGAACCTGGGGCATAGAGGTAAGGTGGAGGCAGATGAGAGGCCCAACTGCAGTTAGAGCCCCGGGTAAAGTCCAGATGCGTGTTGGTTGGAGCCCCGTGCCCAGATAGCATGGCATATCCAGATGAATAGACAAGGCTATCAGATCAGGGGAGTCAGACGGGAGGGGGGCTAAGTCATGGGTAGAAGCCTAGGTGGCAGTCAGCAGCACAGCAGGGCCCTCTGCAGGATGCAGAGGAGTCAGACTGAGACTCATAGGTCGGAATGTGACTTCTGAACTCTGGGCAGGGGAGGGGTTGGCTGTGGGGTAGGGTGGTGTTTGAGACAGGACAGCCTGAGCCCAGCAGGGAGAGTGTTTCTCCAACCAGCGCACCCTCAAGCATCCACCGTGTGCCAGGCACAGAGGCTGGCCAGGAGGGGAGGCAGTCAGATGGAGAACAGGAAAGGTTCAGATGGAACTAAGCACTGGGCTGGTAACTGCAGTGGCCGTGTTCTGAGGGCCTGCTGCCTACTTTGCTCAGGGCTCTGCCTGACTTCAGTGCAGTGAAAGGGAGGCTGTAAGCAATGAAGCGATTGGCAGGTGAGCTTTCTGTTTTCCTGGTACGACACCAGTGAGCATGCTGACTTTGGGATGTGAGGAATCCCTGGAAGTCGGAAACCAGCTTGTTCTCCTGGGGAATTTCTCTTCTAGTCGGCACCACACCTCACTCCTCAGTGACTACATGGGATGGGACGCCCCTCCCCATGCAGGGTGACAGAGAAGCACTGGAATCTTGACAGAAATCAGAGGAGTGCTGTGTTGAGTGGTGGGGGAGATGTGGTTAGTGCAGGGTTCTGAATGGGGCCCATCCATGTGACTGGTAGATCACCTGCGTGGGGACTCGTGGCTTCCTGTCAGGATGTTATCTAGAACCAGCTGGTCTACGCTTCTTTCATTATCACTGCATCTCAGAAAAGCTCATTGATTTCGAGTACATAACTGGGGTGGGTTTGATCTCTCGGCTTGGTGATAAGACGGGAGAATGCTGTGCAGTAAGAGAGATGAGGTTCCCAGTCACTTGCCCTGGACTCTCGAGACGTGGAGCACAGCAACGCTTAGCCTTTATCCCCATCTGTGGGCTCACAATTTTCCGTCCTTCCCCTCGCTTGCTCTGGAGACTCATGGGTCCTGGGGACGTGAGATGGGGAGCAACTGGGGCTGCTTGCCAAAGAGCATCACATAGGGCTGTTAACTCTTGGCATCCCCGCCTACAAGGAGGGACAGGGAGGGTCACTGGATGCTTCCCCGAGTATCCAGCCGTTGCTCCCAGCCAGTTGTCTGAATTCTACCCTAGCTGCGTGGGTCTCATCTCAGGAAGGGGCGGTGTATATGGTGGTATTGGAAGACTATGGGAAAGAGGCTCCATCTATGTAGTTAAGGGAAGCCTTCCCCATGCTGGGTGCCAACCTTCTAGTGTAGCTTCTTTGGGGTCAGCCACGTTCCTACTTGCAAACCCTTGTCCACCTGTGCTTTGTAAGTGAACTTGATGAGCCCATTGGTGGCCGAGGAGGAAGTAAACTTTGTTTTGCTGTTGGGATCAGATCTTTAGCATGAGAGGTTGAGGCTGGGTGGGAGGAGTGAATCATGGCTTCTGAGCTGGGACATGAGAAGTGGCCAGGGAGTGATAATCAGATGAGCGTAGATGTCTGGAGTTCTAATAAGGGAAGAAGCCTGGGTTCCAATCTAAGGCCAGCCCGGACTACATAATTGAGTTCTTATTAAAACAAATTCAAAATAAACAATTAAAAGCATCTTTCTTGTAAGCTCTGATATGCAGATTAAAGAAGAAGTTTGGACATTAGGACAGTTAGGGAAATAATCTAATACATTATGTGAAGACCACATACAGGCAGAAAGCAGAAACACAAATTTTAGGACGGAATAAAGAAATGGCAGCACAACATCTCACAAGAAATGCTCCAAAGTACTGGGAATGCTTTGATGGGAGAAAAGAATATGTCAGGTATGAAGAAGGAGTGCCAAGGGTAGGGGCGAGTACATAGTGGGCAGCAGTGGGCACACAGTAGCCAGGGGCTAAATCTGGCCCGGTACCGGTACCTTTGTGTGTTCTGTGAGGTAAGGATGGGCATCCACATTTGAAGTGGTTGAACTATCTCTAGAGGACAATTTAGTTCATTGCTAAACTGAGCTTTAGTTAATACATCCCCTGTCATTGGCTACCTCTTCCCTTTGACTGTTTGTGACTACAGTAGCTTAGGCTGGTGACTGCAGCAGACACTGTGAGGCCTCAGAACCTAACACTACTCTGACTGTACAGAATATGAGTTCTGAGACCTGCTGCCCTCCGCAGCTGGTTCATGGAAGAGGAAACTGGCTGCCTCTGTCTGCTCCAAGGACCAAATAGAATCACTGGGAAAACTGGTTCAGTTGGTAATTGATTGCGGAAACTGGTAAAGTTGGTAATTAATTCAGCAGGCTGAAGAACTTTCTAATGATTGAGGACACCAACAGGGGTTTCATCAGGTGAGGCCGGTTCCTGCACACAGAATCAGCTAAGCAAAGGTACATCACTTCTGCAGGAGCTATAGGAAGAGTTCAGGCAAAGGATGGATGGAGGTTTGGTCAGCAAATACTTCTGAAACTCTGGTTTTATTCCCTAAACTTTTGCCCCTTTGGGTCTCCTGAAAGTCCCAAATAGGCATTTATATGCTGTTATTCCTTGCAATTCAATAGAGCTCTGTACAAGAAATAAGTTGAGAATTATAGCATTTAAAAGGCTCACAATCCGCCTGTAGTTTTAAACTATTCTTATAATTCCAGATAAAAGCCACATTCCGCATAAAGTCTGGGACTCCTTACAGTTTACAAACTCAAATTCAGCTGCTTCTCTATCAAGGCATTTGGTTAAGGATAAATTATGCATTTTGCTTCTTCTTCGTGTATAGGAATTGTGTAAGAATTATACAATTGAAAAAGTATTATTTTATTTTTTATGTATACTTGCGTGTGATGTGTATACGAAGGCTCATGTATGGACATGAGGGTGGGTGGACAACCTCAGCCTCAGGTTGCTCCTCATCTTTCAGGTTATTTGAGGCAGAGTCTCTTTTGTTACTTGTGACTAGAACTTGCTATGTAGACCAGACTGGCCCCAAATTCACAGAGACCCTCTTCCCTCTGCCTCCTGATGCTGGGACTAAATTCACGTGCTATTATCAGAGTATTTCTTTAGCTTAGATATCTCCTTCTGTTTTTTTTTTGGGGGGGGTTGTTAATCTCAATAAATACTGTGGTGGTTTGAGTGAGAACGGCCCCTATGGGCTCATATATTTAAATATTTGGTTCCTGGTTGGTGGACTGTTTAGGAAGGATTAGGAGGTATGGCCTTGATGGAAGAGGCTGAGGCTGAGATTTGAGGTTTCAAAGTCTTGCTGTCTCTCTGCCTGCACCTTGGGGTCAGATATGAGCTGTTTGCTCCAGAGCCATGCCTGCCTGGCTCCTTACCATTATTCCACATTCTGCCAGCTGCGCTCCCCATCATGTTGATCATGGACCAACCCCTGAAACTGTAAGCAAGTCCCCATTAAACGCATTCTTCGATAGTCTGCCTTGGTTATGATGTCTCTTACAGCATCAGAACAGTGACTAGGTCAAACACCATTTGCTCTTAAAAATTGATTTGCTGGGTTTGGATATCAAGAAGTCAATTTTTTCAATATGTTGTGTTTAGTTTCTCCCCAGATTTCTGAGAACCACACCAGAGCAGTTCCTGAGCAAACTCAAGTGTCAGAAAGACTAGATGGTAAGCAGATCTCTTAGAACAGCAAAGAAAATCAGTATCCTTTGTGCTTCTTGCATATTAGGGATTTAGACCAAGTAGCACGATTAACAAGTAATGGGTTTCTCCCACCTCTGTTTCATTAGTGTATCCACTAGGACTAAAGTACACTCATAATTTTAGCATTTGACGGGTGGAGGCAGGAGGACAGGGGTTCGAGGCCAGCTTACAATATATAGCAACTTCCAGATTCCCAGGCTGGCTTGGGCTGCACGTAAAATCAAATCAACAAATGAATAAAAATAAAATGCATAAATGAATAAGAACAAAATACAGTGAAATAAATTTGGAATGTTTGCGTAACCTGATGGCGTTTTTCACGCATTGGCTAATATTGAGTCAGGGTATATAAAACCACAAACACAATGGGAAGTGACCTACATATTTTTCTCAAACCACATTTTTCTTCAATTGACCTAAGGACTGAAATAGTCCAGGGATTTATCCCTTTTCAACACATCAGCCCACCCAAATCCTTCTTTTCCTCCGCTCATTAGACTAAAAGAGTGACTATGATTTCCTTCAAATAAACAGCATTCTCTTACCTGCTGTGATTAATGTCAAATGCAAAAAATCCTGAGTGCTGCAATTTATATAATTATAGCCCTGCTTGTGGATCTTTTTCTTTCGGATAGTCACTGTTCTGAAATTGAGGCTGGGATGCAGAAGGTCCACCATGACGGTACGGCAGAGCCCGTGGGCAGAAGGCCAGCCAGTCTTCCACAGAGAGATAATTAAGAGAGCGTGGCACAGAATGCAAGCTGGAGCACAAGGCAACACTCCTGAGTATTGACCTTGCAGCTCCAAGCAACGCAAAGAATGGCTTGCTTTTCAAAAATACAATTCCTCCTTGGTTCTGGAGAAAGGCGCAGATAAGATTCTTCAGATTTTATGTTGGTTGGGTGAGATAAAAAATATACCTAGTTTTGAGAATTTTGGCCTCCTCCTGAGAGACCCGGCTGCGATGCTGGTCCTCACGTGCGTCACAGATGCGGGGACAAAGACAATCTGAAAAGTTGCCGGAAGGAAGCAATTTATATTTTTGTGCAAAGCTTTGCAATGTCTGGGAGGCAGAGGGAAGGAGCAAGAGAAAGGAAAAGGAAACAGGTAGTTGAGCCAGGTGACAGGTTGCACTCACTTGTTTAGTGTAAACTTCTGGAAGGGTTCTCAGTGCTACACGGCCTTTTAATAAAAAGAGGAGGAGGACGAGGAAGACAGGGCTCACACTCAAGGATGTACTGCAGCTTGGGAAAATGCTGCCCGTAAAGACCGAGAGGCCAGGGCCTCGCACACAAATGACCCAAGGATGCTGGGAATAGCATCCATTTCCAGTGCCTGTCCAGCAATAGGACTGGGAGCTAGGGGCAGCCAGGGCAGCTGGATCCCCTGCTTGCTACTACAGTCTCTTGACTGCTTCTGAATGAAATCAATATCAGAAGCAGAAATGGAGTAAGCAGCGGGGAGACTGGGGCAAGATAAAGGAATATTTCAAGAGACCTTGAACCAATAATAACCATTAACATAGTATATGCATGTATGAAAATTTCAAAGAATAAGAAGGGCTCTTCAAACCCATTAGCAAGAACCCTGACAGCAACTCTTATGCCCCAGAATATTGCCAGCCTTCTTAAGCATTGAACTGAATGCAGTCTGAGTCTACACATGTACATGCCTATGTAGTATCCCCCTCATACAGATTATTTGGAGATCCATTAAGTGGAAATAAATAAGGTTTCATATGGAGAGCCTCCCCACGTGTGTTTCCTTTTCAAAATATTGATTTCTTTTCACTCCATCCAAAAGGGAGACCCATGAGGAGTAGCGAGAGGAGGCGGCACCTCTGTATGAATGCTAATAAGGAAATCAAGGGAGACGGTGGCACTTCAAGTTTCATCTTTCCATTTCCTAGAGGCACGAGCCCTGCAAGTTGTCACCTTGGTGTATTCAGTGCCTTTTGAAGCACTAGACTCCTCCAGAGAGAATGTCAGCCCCAGCCCTGGGCAGTTTTGACAAACAGAGTATATATTGATACATGATAAAGTATGCTAGGATTCGCTCCAGCGCTAAAGGCTACTATAGTTTTAATATCGTCATTTGAATTAACAAGCATTCTGTGGAGAAATAATGAGCTTTCATTATTCCAAGCATCATCCTTTCCCCGGCAACTCAGAAACCATTAGCTCTTGAGAACTTAATGAAAAGATGATAAAGAATGTCTTAGATAAAAGTTTGAACGGGCACACTTGATAACTGAGGTGAAATATTAATGTTTGTTTGGATGATGAATTAAGGCTCTGCGGCGAGGCTCTTGAAAGGGATGGATGTCAAATGTGTGGTCACCTCACGCCTGCGGGATCTGGACCTCCCTGAAGATGGTGCGAGATGTCAGGCTCAGTGGAGGCTGTGCTCCTGGAAAGACCACCAAGCTCACAGCACGGAAAAGGCTCCTTTAGCTTCACAGACAGTGGGGAGTGGGGGCACGGAGGAATGGCGGATGTGGGAAGAAGAGAAGGTGTGGTCAATAGGCATGCGTGCCTATGTTCGGGCAGTCACTGTTTTACAGTTTAGAGATTACACTAGAGTGCACACATTTAAGCATACAATTCAGTTTTTAGGGTGAGTATTTTGTCTCTTTCTTGCTCTAGGTTTAGGAAATTCCAAGTAACCTTTCCAGTTTTTAATATAAAATTGCACGGAAAAGGGGTTATAGTTGGTGGAAGACTCCCAGGTAGGCTCAGGGATGGTTGGTCTCCAGGGGGTGGTGCTGTTTCAGGAGGTTTCAGCATCTTTGGAGAATGCACTTACTTATCTGTACTTGGAGCCTCTTTGGAGTATGCACGTATGTGTACTGGAGCCCCTTTGGAGTATGGATGTATACTGGAACCCCTTTGGAGTATGCACGTATGTGTACTGGAACCCCTTTGGAGTATGCAGGTATCTATACTGGAGCCCTTTTGGAGTATGCACGTATATGTACTGGAAGCCCTTTGGAGTATGTATGTGTACTGGAACCCCTTTGGAGTATGCACTTACTTATATGTACTAGCAGCTCCTTTGAAGTATGGAATTACTTACTTGAGGTCTCATATAGCACAGACCAAATCATAAGGCTTATGTTTAGATTTTTTTCTGATTGTAAAACTAACACATGACAGCGGCTTCAAATGAGAAGATTCTGCAGATCAACTTTGGTACTCTTGAGCATCACCCTGGGGAGCTCAATGAGAACATTTTCCTGTTCAAACGTGAAATGTCTAGAACTGTCTTAAACTTCCTGTTTCTTGGGTTGCAACTGGGTGGGTTAGAATCTTGGGTCGATCACTGAACAGTTTGTAGCTATGAACACATATTTCATCTGTTCATACTGAAGGTATTCTATATGTATACTAGGAATAAAAAATAGAACATACCTCTGGGCTGTTTTAAGGATTCCATGACTATAAACCACACAGACTATTGGTTGGCATGTAGTACGTATGTGTTAGTGTTAGTGCGGTACATTTTATTGTAGTCTTTATCTTCAGTTACAGCAAGCTCCCAGGATGCTTCTGATGGACCACTGGAAATACCACATGGTCCTAGCCTTGTGTTTTTTTGTTTTTTTTTTTTTAAAAAAAACTATGTATTTAAAAATGTAGTTATTTTTTGATATTGAGGTCAATATGGTGAGGTCAATATTGGTAGTCAGGCATTTTCTGCTATGAAGTCTTGTGCTTACCAGAGCATTTTTATTAAAGGTCCCAAATATAATTGAAATCCCTCAAAGCAGAAAATTTTGGTTCACAGATGTGAGATTTGGAAAGTGAAAAAGTGAAGTAGATGCTGTCCTGTGCTTGGTTATTCCAACAAGAAGGGAAAGAGCTTGAGTTTTCTGTTCTGGCCTCAGGAGGAGATGATCTTGGCCATGCAGTGGCCGTGTGTATAGGTCCACTTGTGGGTACAGACCTGCTGGTCAAGACGTAGCAGCTTCTGTGTTTGCCAGAAAGCTTCCTGACTTGCCAGGCATCAGGATTTTGTGTCTGTGAACCATTCCTAAGATCTACCCTACAGACTGTCCCCTCAACTTTCCCAATCATCCAGCCACCACCGCCTTGAGACAGAGAACAAATGACTTCTATTAAACCAGACACAGTGGATTTTATTCTTTGCAACTTAAACCCAATGACTAGGATTGTGCCCACTATTTGAACATCATAATTAAGTAGGAATATTCTCTGGTCTTAGAAAAAAAATGATAACAGAGATCTGTGTCAGATAAAATACACCACAGCTCATAAAATATACCACAGTTCAATTTATTATTTTTTACTCACAATACAATTATACACTTAGTTTTCTTGATGTATATATTTTAAAGAAATAGAAAACAAATCAATAGCTGAGAAACTTGGCAGTGGACAATGGAAATAGCCTCTTTGCTCGGGTCAGCAGATTCGCTTGTGTGGAGCACAAAAAGGCCACATTTGAAGGAACTGTGTGAAATTCTTGACCTTTGTTAGCTAGGGCTGGCACAGAGAGTGTCATTCCTGGTTTGAGGTGACCATCAAAGAAGTCAAGAACTTAGAATAGAGAGCGAAGGGTGTGGCCGGGGAAGCGTTGCTGACATGGGGAACTTAGCAATAACAGAAGAAAGAAGCCCATGAAGGAACCCTGGCAAAGCACTGTAGGACAAAGGGCTGTGTGCTGATCAGTCTGAGAATCACATTCTTGCGTAATGATTTCTCCTACGTCTGTGGTTGTATATTGAGCGAAGAGATAGTTGTACTTAATTAGTAAGAACCAACAAACAGTCTCATGATAGAAATTCTTTCAGTTGTTGACCATCTGTCAAATAAAACTTGGCTGGGTAGGGAGTTTTTTTCCTCCATTGCTTTCAAGTTCTGTTAAAAATCTCTTGTAGTCTGGTATTTAGGGATAAAGGAACAAAATCTGAAGACAGTCTAATTTTTATTATGTGGCAGACAATATTTCTGTTTTTGCTTATGCATTTAGGGAATGTAACAGAAAAATACCCAGACATAAATGGCCCTCCCACCTGGGAAGATCTGATCTGCTGGGAGGGCATTGCATCTTGGAAGGTATAGTCTTTGCAAGGTACAATCCATTCTGGGGAAATGGATTTTCTTTTTTTTTTTTTTTTTTTTTTTTTTTGGTTTTTCGAGACAGGGTTTCTTCTGTAGCTTTTGGAGACTGTCCTGGAACTAGCTCTTGTAGCCTAGGTTGGCCTCGAACTCATAGAGATCCGCCTGCCTCTGCCTCCCGAGTGCTAGGATTAAAGGCGTGCGCCACCACCGCCCGGCAAAATTTGGAATTTCTTATGTACTTCATGGGCTCTGAATGGACTACTTGAGTGTCAAATAAGTGTCTACCTCTGACAAGGTTTGCCTTTTTACAATAACAGAACAGCAACAGTAATAATAGCAACCACAAAATGCCCACAGGGGATGTGGTGAATATCAGACGATCAGGTTGCCAGGATCAACACCTTGATGCCTTAGAGAGACACAAAATCTTACTGACACTTGGGAGACCTACGCAACAGGATTTCTGTGAATTTGAGGCCATTCTGAATTATAGAGTGAGGCCCTGTCTGAAAATTCAAAGTAAGAGAGAGTCAAAATACAATAAAATAAAATCCAAATAACATAGATGGGGAAGATGGCTCAGGGTAAGTACTTGTCCCAAGAGTATGCTGACTTGAGTTTGAATCTGCAGCACCCATATTAAAAGTCAGCAAGTGAGGCTCGAGAGATGGCTCAATGCTTTTAAGAGCACTGGCTGCTCTTCCAGAGGACTCAGTTCCATTCTCAGCATCCAGACTGTGACTTACAACCATCCTTAGACCCACTTCCAGGGCACTCAAAACCCTCTTCTGACCTCTGAGGACAGCGGGCATGCCCATAGTGCACATACGTGCATGTAGGAAGACACCCATAGACATACAAAAAGTACACTTGAAAAAAAGTAAAACCATGTATGATAGCAGGCCTTTGTAACCCCAGCACTGGAAAGGTGGGACCAGTGGATCCCCAAAACTTGTTGACTGGACAGCCTAGTTGAATTGCCAGCTGTAGGTAAATTGTAAGATTATGCCATTAGAGAACAAAATAGTCCGTGTTGTGGAATGACACAAAGGTTGACCTCTGGTTCCTACATGCATAACACAAGTACACACACACACACACACACACACACACACGGAGCAAAAGAGTGATGGGAAGAGAGAAAATTTGTCTATTTCAGATAAAAAAGCTATAAGCTGTAAGATGGTTGGACATTGGTATTCACTCAGGTAATCAGGAAGGGCAAGTAAGTTATCTTCCCACAATGTGGGGTAGGGTGGGTTTGTACAGTGTGATTCCTGTTTGTGAGACAAAAGAAGGGCAAAGTATTGATTGATTCTCTTCAATTCATCAATTGACACTATTATTGTTACAGTAAGGGTCATCTGACAGATTCTGTTCAATTGTTGTCTTCTTGTTCTATTTCCATGAGGAGATATGGTGCCCAGGATAACTCTTACAAGAGAAAGCATTTAGTTGGGGGCTTGCTTAGAGGCTTAGTCCATGGTGATCATGGTTGGAACAAACAGGCATGGTGTTGGAGCAGTAGCTGAGAACTAATTTTTGTTTAGAAACTCTAGCCAATTACAAAGGTACTGACTAGACCTAAACCTTTTAAAACAACAATAACAACAACAACAAAACAAACAAAATTTTTGTTTTTTGATTAGCTGGCCCTGTATTATTTTTATACATTATTAATTTGGTTGACCCTTATCCCCTCATCTCCCACAACTCCCTGCTTCCTCTTCATACTTAAACTTTGCAAACTTTAGAAATAATCCCTGAATGTATAGTCTTCTAGCCTCATATTTTAAATATGAGCATATTGTGTTATATGCATTTCATCTTGATTTGCTGCCTTTAAAAGATTCATTTTATTTTCATTTACATATATGCATAGGTATGTAAGTGTGGGTACCCTCAGGGGACAGAAGAAAGCATCAGGTTCTCTGAAGCTAGAGCTACAGGTAGTTGTCAGCCACCCAGTGTGAGCACTGGGAATCAAACTCAGGCTGTCTGAAAAGCAGCAGGCACTCTTAACTGCCAGGACATCTTTCTTAGACCTCGTTTGTAGCCTTTCAATTTTTCTTTTGTTACACGCACCTTCTCTTTTCCCAGTATTATTTAAGCATGCTTTCTGGGAGAGTCTTATAAATTCTGAACAAAGCTTCCGTGTTCTGATGTATATATTAACAAACCTCTTTATTACACACTGATTTGTATCTTGGTTGTCTTAAAATGTAAAGTATTATGAACCTTGAATAACAAGTGTGGCAACATAATTTATCTGTCAGAACAGTATTTGTAATATAGTGCAATATAACTTTAACATTAACCATAGTTAAGTTTTGTCAGCCATATTGTGTTACAGGATAACTGTACTCTCTGTGAATTGGATGGTTTTTGTTTCCATTTTCTAGATATCATTTAATTATTATTTAATGATTTTATACATCTGCCCATTGCACCTTGATCCTATCAATCTCAATTCTCCCCTCACCCCACTTCCCGGAAGAACCCAACCCCACTGATTTCAGCTAGCACTGCCTGTTGGAATGTTGGGTGACCTTGTTGCCTTGATCTTGTGTGCAAATGACCACAGCTGTGATGAGTTCCTGAGTGGCGCAATCATCCCATGTCCAGCAGACGGCATTTGAGAGCACTCCTCCTATTTTCTTTTCTTTTCTTCTTTTTGGCATGGGACATGCTTGCATTGGCTATGCTTGTTGCTCTGTTTTCTAAAAGCGACCAAGTTCACTTGACTTTCTATGTGGTGCCAATATTTAATTAGTCATTTATTTAGCTAAAGTTTCCTGGGTGTGAAGAAAGTTAGTTTAAATACAAATATATACTTTACAGTGATATTTCATGATTCATAATTAATGAAGATATGACTAAATTGTTTCTTATTTACATTAGATTCCTTACATATTCAGTGCACGTTTTGCATTTAAAGAAAACTTTTAAAGGGATTTCTCATTTACAGAGTCTCCCTCTCCCCCTACAACTTCCCCACTATCAGTTTCCCCATCAGAGCACTAACAGTAGTTACTATAGATGGGACTGTGTTTACACACATCACTCTCATCCGAAGACTGCGCTGTACATTAGGAATCATTCCTGATGTGTTTTCTTTCTTCAGGATTACACAAATAAATAGCAATGTGCTCATCACTATGGTGTGATTTTCCTTAAGGAAATGTGAACATTTACTTGTCCTAGAAGGAGCTCCGGGACACATCAGGGAAATGATTTCATCCAAATCTAGCTTCGTGAGCCAATGAGTTTCTTGGAGTTACTTTAAGGAGCACGGGTGACTCAAAGACAGCTGCATCAGCAGAAGGTCCACCCCGGCATGGGAGATGACTTAGGAAATCCCCAAGGAGCTTCAGCCACAATCCGCAGGCAGCTCTATTCTGGGAGAATCTTCTCTGTCTGATAATTGTTTCTTGTTTATATAACCTTGACCTCATAAATCTTGTAACTTTTGGAGCCTCCTGATTGTTATGATCCCCTCTCCTCCCTCCAGGAGGAGATGTTTCAATTAAAATTTTATAAATGTGAGTGCACGGTGTGTGTGGTGTGTGTGTGTGTGTGTGTGTGTGTGTGCACATGTTCACACACGGACTATCATTATTTCTTTTCTTTCATCATTAAGTGATTTCAGCAATCACACTCAAGACTCAAGGCTGGCACCTTTACTAAACCATCTTGCCACACCTTAGGACATCTGAATTCCGAGGAAAGACTCATACAGTAACCATGGTAGTATTAGAAGGTCCGTTTCATTAAAAGCTCCCTGTCCTGCTGTCCCACCTTTGCTGTTCCACGGATCTGTCTGCTGCCCCTACTTCTCTGTTCCACGGATCCATCTGTTGCCCCTCCTTCTTTGTTCCACGGATCTACCTGCTGCCCCTCCTTCTCTGTTCCACGGATCTGTCTGCTGCCCCTCCTTCACTGGGCTCCACGGATCTGTCTGCTGCCCCTCCTTCACCGGGCTCCACGGATCTGTCTGCTGCCCCTCCTTCACCGGGCTCCACGGATCTGTCTGCTGCCCCTCCTTCACTGGGCTCCACGGATCTGTCTGCTGCCCCTCCTTCACCGGGCTCCACGGATCTGTCTGCTGCCCCTCCTTCACCGGGCTCCACGGATCTACCTGCTGCCCCTCCTTCTCTGTTCCACGGATCTGTCTGCTGCCCCTCCTTCACCGGGCTCCACGGATCTGTCTGCTGCCCCTCCTTCACCGGGCTCCACGGATCTGTCTGCTGCCCCTCCCTTGAGCCCTGTCCATCACTTATCTTTTCACTTTCTTCGGTGCTTTTCCTTTTCCAGAACGTCACCTACTTGGAATAATACACTGTATAAAACTTTAGCCTCAGACTACTAGGCAGCCAAAGACGATCTTGGAATTCTATATCCTCTTGCCTTTACCTCTTAAGTGCTAGATTGCAGGCATGCATCCTCTATGCCTGGATTATGTGGTGCTGGTGATCAAATTCAGGGCTTCCTGCATGCTAGGCATGCACTCTACCAACTGAACGACATCCAGCTCTAGATAACTAATTTTCCTTTAGCACCAGATAATGTTCCATTTGCAATGTGCCACTGGTTTTTATTTATTCACCTACTGAAAGATGTTTTGGTTGTTCCACATCTTGATAATTGTGAAAAGCTTCTTAGCAGTGTATGGTGGTGTGTACCTATAATCTCAACACTTAAGGTCTAGCCTGGGCAACAGTGAGTTCCAGGCCAACCTGGACTACACAGTGAAACTTTATCTTAAAAAGCCCCCATTCCTACAACTCCCCTCCCCTCAAATAAAACCAGAAAAGGAAAAGAAAAAGAAAATCAATCACCTCAAATAAAACCAGAAAAGGAAAAGAAAAAGAAATCAATCAAACAAACAAAACCAAGTAAAGCTGTTATAAACTGGCATGCTGACATCTGTGTGGATGGAGTGGTCCAGGTCCTTTCCTTAGTCATTATACTGAATGTGAAGAGATGCTTATCTTTTTGTTTAATATTTAACTTCTCGTATGGACCACATTTTTAATCAATTTATCAAGTCTGCCGTTGCGACATCCGCTTTACTCTGACTGAAAAGAAGTTTGTTGCTATCTCAAAGAGCATGTGATAAGACTTACTAAAATAAACTTTGTGTTATTTATTAGAACAACCAGTGTAACATGTCTGATCACAGAGAGTTTATAATACTGACTTTGTTCTAGAACTACACAATTTTAACAACAATAATGCTTCCTTATTAATTTTTTTAGTACCCTTAAAGATGCAAACTGTCCCCAAATTCAATTTGTATTTGAAAACCCCCCCATTAAGATTTTCCTGGGTACTGGGACATGCACAAAGCCTTCTTCTCCATCTCCAGAGAGATTCTAATCTCTCTCTTTGTGGAAAAATTTTTAGTATGAAATAATTTCTTAAATATCTCTTGAGGGTAGAAATTAGTACAATATCTCAAAAAGTAAACGCTTAAAGTTTTATATATCTCTCAGCTTGGGCTAAATTTATTTCCTAAAGTGTAGATAGGGAGAAGGATTTATTTTAGGTGTGTAGTCTACACGCTAGGGAATCACACTTTGCTGGGTGTGATGTTGAAGGTAATGAGAGGTAATAGAGACCTAGAGCATCATTGAGAGAGGGAGAGAAAATATGAGAAGAGCAGCCTGGGTTAATATACAGGCGGGTCTGAGGTATTCTGAAGAAATAGTAGTTACCACTCTTAGAAATCCCAGCTGAGTGGTTTCCTATGTGTCTGTAATAAAACTCTTGTTCACCAACTGAAGAAAAAGATATACGCGTTTCAATTTTATTGGGTATAAAAGCATAAACGAGGCGTGGATCTCCTGCAGTGGATCCAGTTCGCAGAATGAACCTTGTCTCTGCTGCTCTCGCTGAGCATAAATGTCGTCCTGCCCAGGATGGACCTGAGAGAGGGGAGCAGAAACCCACCTGCCTAGCTTCAGAAGCAGAG